>NW_026725518.1:0-59608 GCF_029784015.1 Lycium ferocissimum
ACTTATATTTGGTGTGATGCGTGTATGGCGATATCTTTTGTGTATGATATGTGACGGAGATTCGGAGATTTGAAACCTTCTGGTGTTATGCTGTGTTATGGCGCCATCGACAGGCGGGCGACCATATTTCCTGTGCCCTACCATGATTTATATTTTGAAGTAATATTTTGATATTTTGGAAATGCATTTACTTCCTGTACCTTTATTTCGATTGTGACTCAGATTTGTATACTACATTTTCTGCTTTGCATACTCAGTACATATTTAAATACCGACCCCTTTCTTCGGGGGCTGCGTTTCATGCCCGCAGGTACAGACGCACAGTTTGGTGATCCACCTGTTTAGGACACCCCCTTCTGCTATTTGGAGTGCTCCCCTCATTCCGGAGCTTATACTTTTGGTATATATATTCGTCTGTTGCATTTGTATATATTTGTTCATGGGTACGGCGGGGCCCTGTCCCGTCATATGATTACGTACGTCCGTTTAGAGGTCCTGTGGACATGTTTTGTGGGTTGTGCCTACTTCCGTCTTGTTGTGTTTGTATATGTTGTGTTTGGGCGATTCTGTCGCCGCGGCGGCCCTTGTCGGCCCGCATATGTATATATGTTGTTCTGTTGGCCCTGTGTGGCCTTTGTTGGTATTTTCTGCACGCAGGGTTATTCTGGATAGTCCGTAAAACAAAGGAAACTCTGCCGAAATTTTCTAGAAATTATATAAATTTGGAACACAGCCTTGTCGGCTTCTGTTATATACTTGGATGCGTTTGATATACCTTGTGATAGTGTTTGATAGGTGTGTTTGGGTCCCTAGATCGGGCACTAGTCACGGCCTACGGGGTTGGGTCGTGACATAGCCATCGGAGGCACAATCTCCGGCTCAAGCTGGGCACGGGCCCTAGTAGCTATCCGGGCTCGGGCCGGTCTCACTTCTTCGTACGTAGACTTGCCCTTCTGGGCAGCTGTGGCCTTCCTCGGAGGCATCGCTGAAATCATACCAATCCGTTAAGGAGGGGTCATCCTGATAATACAGCTCTATCGTACGATCTAAGATCAGAAAGAAAGATAACATCCTAAATGTCCTGTAGCCTCCTGTTATAGATGTGGTGCATAACAAAACGATAAACAAGACTCTACTAGACACGGTCTGTAGACATTCCGAGGACGAACTGCTCTGATACCACTTCTGTCAACACCCAACCCCGTAGGCCGTGACTAGTGCCCGAGCTGGGCACCCATACGCGCTCGTTAACCAGATTCGGTATACAAATATATATATACGCACGAGAGCGGAAAGGCTATCATAATATACATAACATAGCAAAGCATACATACACGCAGCCGACAAGTCGCACGGCGGATGGGCCGCCCAAACACAACTTACTCAACGCGTCCGAACAAACTGTACATAACCCACATCTTATGTCTACAGTCCTCTAATACAGATCAACCGAGTCATATGACGGGACAGGGCCCCGCCGTAGCCCCGAATACACAAATACATATACAACGGGAGAATATATACCAAATGTAGGCCCGGAATAAAAGGAGCTCTCAACGGGGATAGGTGTCCTAGACGGCGGATCACCGAAGCGTACGTACGGCCACGCGGCATGAAACGCAGCCCCCGAAGAAAGGGGGTCAGTACGGAATATGTACTGAGTATGCAAGGCAGAAGATACAGTAAGCAAATCTGAGGCATAACCGAAACAGAAGTACAGAAAGTAAGTGCAAATCCAAAATACCAAAGTGTTTAATTCCAAAATACAAATCATGCGTAGGGTCTGAGAATATGGTCGCCCGCCCGTCGCTGGCGCCATAACACATTCTACTCCAGAAGATTTCGTATCTCCGGAACCCGACATACCGCGGTCAAGAACCCAGCGGTTAATATCACATATACCCGGTGTACCGCGGTCAAGTACCCAGCGGTTAATAACACCCGACATACCACGGTCAAGTACCCAGCGTCCAATGTCACATATACACATACCGCGGTCAAGTACCCAGCGGTCAACATCACATAGTGCGCATGAGAACACAACCGGCCTGGGACTCGACGAAAGAAGTAAAAACAGAATGCACAAGCAGAATCGTGGGAAATCATATGCAATGCGAACACTTACACAGACCCGATAGAATAATCAAAACGGACTGTTATTTATAAGCCAAAACAGTAGTCAAATCAGACTTCAGAAACTATAGTCACGTATCAAAATCACATACATAAAATCCTTATTTCAGACTCAACAGACAAATATATAATCATACTCGGGGGTCGGAAAGGTAGTCATATTGAATTCTTTCAAACGCCATCAGAACTATACAGAAGAAGATCGCGGGACCCACGGACGAGCGTCAACCTAATCCGGGCCCGCCTACGAAAATCATAGTCATCATATGTTATCGAATCATTATTACAAACTCAAAAGATAAGTAAACTGATCGCACTTGAAATCGGAATAATAGTCATGTCATATCCTTTCAAAAGTCGTTGGAAGTACATAAGGAAAGTCGCGAGACCCACGGAGGGGTGTCGACCCGAGCCGGGCCCGCCTATGGAAAACATAGTCATCATACATCATGGAATCGTTTTTGAGCATATCGAAGCGATCCGGTTCTGTCTGTGAAAGTTACGGACTTTCGTAGTTTTCGGAATCCTTTAGGAACAAAACTCTTTTAAAAACTAAACTTTTATGCAGCTTTTGAAACTTTGTTATAGCCCGTATTTCATACGTTCGGATATTGCGAGATAGTGGTGAGAAGTTAAGGACAAGACTGGGTTCCAAAAATTATTTTAATGTACAAGTTGGTTTTGAAAATTATTTATGACTATTATTAGTATGAAAATATTGTGAAAGGTTAAGGGCAAAGAGAGAAAGTCGCAAAAGGGGTCGCGGAAATAATGTGGTAGGCTAGGGGTAAAATGGTAATATTAAGAAAAGTCGAGGGGCAAAACGGGAATTTTACAGAAAAGTTCATGAAAGTTCCAAAGGGGCCATGTTGGCCATGTGAAGAAAAAGGGCATGGATGACAAATAAGTCATCTTATTTGATAGATTTTCTAGAAATTTCAAGAAAGGAAAGAAAGGGATCATGTAGCTATAATTTTATGTGGAAGGACCTATTTATAAATATGGGAAAAATTTGGTGGAAGACTTGTATATATTTATGTAGAAAGTCATCAAATTTTCATAATTTCTCTAGAATTTTCAAGAGAAAGCAAGAACAAGAGAGAGAGGAGCAAACTCCCTAGGCCATTCGCCATAGAGAAAATTTCCAAGAAAATTTGCAAAAATTTTTCAAAAATCATTTCCTACCAAGTAAAGGGTGCTTAACAAGGTGGAGGGTTCATTAGAGCAAGAAAAGTACAAGTTCATGCAAGTTGGAAATTCAAGCAAGTTGAAGAACTAAGGAAGAAGGTAAAAATTCACTTTCTTTTTATGCTATGGATGGTTTGTGTGTTGTAGCATGTTAAAAATGGATGCAACTCATGGAAGGGGAAAATTTTGGTTGTGGCCGTGAGGTGTAGTATAAACATGTGTGTGTGGAAATTATGTTTTACTTATTTTATCTAGTGCTTGGTTGTTATTGTTGTGGATACTATGTTGATAATGAAAGTTGAATGAATTTGGAGAGGTTGTAGTGTGCATGTTGGTGTTGGCCGTGTGGTGGTGGTGAAATATGGAAGAAAATGAGTCAATTTTATTTAGTGTTTTGCTTGTCGTTATGTTGTGGACTCTATGTTGTTAATGAATGTCTAGGAACCTTAATGAAGTTGTAGTAATGGAGACTTGTTTTAGAAGTTATATGAATGGAGTGTAATGTTCTTGTATGCATGAAAGACAATATGATTAGTATGGTGTTGTTGGAATGTAGATTATGAGGTTGTTATTATTTTCATTGAAGTTGGAAAGT
Organism: Lycium ferocissimum; assembly: GCF_029784015.1. NCBI lineage: Eukaryota > Viridiplantae > Streptophyta > Magnoliopsida > Solanales > Solanaceae > Lycium > Lycium ferocissimum. Next base: position 3,917 of record NW_026725518.1, read on the forward strand.
TTTTGGAAGAAGTAGTAAATTGATTGAGTATGGAATTGTTAGTATTGTTGTTGGAATTGTGGTTAATAGTTTGGCCGGGTTTGAATTCCCGGATTGTGATTGATGAGAAATTTGGCTATATGGAATGTTGAGGATGGTATATTTACAGAGGAAGTGCTGCCGAAATTTCGGTGGCCAAGCGTTTCCTTAAGATTCTAACTCTAAGAATCCTAATAAGAGTTTTGGTAAACATGACCAATTTGCAGATTTTGACGAGATTGCGACGTGAATTTGGGATAGCAAAAGGAGTGGAACGAGGTATGTAAGGCTTCCCCTTCCTTTCTTGGCATGTCTTAGACGTATAGGCTTGATTTCGCGCCTCGGGGACTTTCCTAACTCTAGAAATCTGCGATTGAAAATAGTTACTATTCATTCAGTAAGATTGAACCAAAAGTGCCTGAATTGTGAAAGAAATGTCTACATATCCTAGAACTTGCAAGGATGAGACCCGATTACCTTAAGATCTTCATAAGTAACGTCATGACACGTATTATATGTAAGTTGTGTACGCCACCTCATTTGACTCGAGGTGGGCCCACGGTTCCCGGATTTTCTTTAGTGCCTTGATTATTAAACGATAAGTGTTGTAACTACTTTAATGAGAATACTTCTACGACGATAATGATAACGAGAATCGAGCGCTATATACGCGCCGATAAATGAACATGATATAAGTATATGTATATGATAGCGAGAATCGAGCGCTATAGACGCGGTAAATATATATATGATATAAGTATGTGCATGTGACAAAAAGAATCGAGCGCTATAGACGCTGATATATATATATACGATATGAGCATATGTATATAATGAAAGAGCAGGGCGCTATAGACGCCGATATTTATACATGGAATTTTCATATATTTACGGGGAAAATGGAGATAATGGCAGAGCGTTATATACGCATATCCACCTGATCAGTTGGCATTACATGACTTGATATCGTCCCGGACGCGGGATGCCCGGACGCGGGATGTGCATATTTATGGTTAAATGGATCGGCTGCCGACGCCTCGGCAATATAATATATTCTATTTTTATGTATATATGTATATATATATGAGTAAGGAAAGCTAAGAAAGCACGGCGTCAGCCCAAGGGCACTTATATGTACAGGTTATGTTTCTATCCCAGGACATGTACTGTAATTCTTTATACTGTTATACATGATTTATGTTCTTCGCATATTACTATCCATGCCTTACATACTCGGTACACTATTCGTACTGACGTCCCTTCTTGTGGACGCTGCGTTTCATGCCGCGCAGGTCAGCAGACAGGCGGATTTGATCCTTAGGAGCTCTACCAGCCGTACGTGACAGCGCTCCAGTTGTTCCGGAGCCTCACTTCCGTGGTACTCTTTGTTGTGTATATTTTCGGGCACGACATACTCGGCCCTTTCTATGTATAAGTGTACTATGTCTAGAGGCTCGTACGATATGTACAGTCAGTTATGTACAGTTAAATATGTGGTATTTTGGCGTCTTAATGCTGTTGTATGAAGCGATAGCGAAGCTAACTGGTCTATGTTTATAATGACGCCGCTAATGTTAATGTTCAGTTCAAAAAAAATACGGCACTGTTCACTCGACTTGCTAAGAGGTACAGGTAAAATGACAGGTAAGGGGTGCTCGGTACCAGTATCGGGTACTCGTCACGGCCCCTAGACGGGTCGTGACAGAAGTGGTATCGAGCGCTCGGTCCTAGGGGTTTGTCTACGAGCCGTGTCCGGTGGAGTCTTGTTTATGGGTGTGTAGCGCGCCACACTTATAAACAGGAGGCTACGTGGCATTTAGGAAGTATGACCTTCTTTGTATTCTAAGATCGTGCGATAGAGCTATGCTACCAGGTTCCCATATTCCTTTCCTGATTCTATGTTATGGTTTCAGTAATGCCGCTGAAGAAGAAAGCGAGCAGCGGACCCAGCCGGGCGAGACAAATGGCGGCTAGAAGGAGAGTTGAACGGGAGCTAGAAGAAGGGGAATCTCATAATGAAGCTCCCCCCCCCCCAAAAATGGGCGGGCAGAAAGAGTTCCGGCCCCCCGGCCCCGGCCTCCCCTTCCCACCGCCCGCGAGACCTCGGGCCGGCGGGTGGCAGAGGCCATCCGATTCATCGACCCAGCTAGTTGCCGCATAGGTTCAGCGGCAAGATACAGACCCGGGAGATAAGACGGTAAGCGCAAGGGCCAGAGACTTCATTGCTCTAAAACCTCCGGAGTTTTATGGGTCAAAAAGCAAGAACAAGAGGACCCGCGAAAATTTCCAAGAAAATTTCATAGACTAGACGCCGAGGACCGAGGATTATACATGCTTCGTACACGGAGTCGGTGGAATTGGCATCGTACGGTGCGGGATGTAGCGTGTGTTTTGTGGTATAATAGCTGGATAATTTCGAGGGGAGCAAATGCCCCTCCCCCGGTTTGGCAGGAATTTACTGAGGCATTTCTGCGACATTTCTTACCACCGGAGGTTCGACGAGCTCGGGCTGACATGTTCCTAAATCTTAAACAGGGAAATATGAGCGTTCGAGAATACAGTCTTCGATTTAACTCGTTAGCCAGGTATGCCCCAGCCATGATAGCCGATATGGGGGACCATGTACACCGATTTGTGAGTGGGTTGGGGCCACATATAATTAAGGAATGTCTGACAGCTTCACTCCAGGATGGAATGACTATTGCCCGTATCCAGGCTCATGCTCAAAACCCGGAGGAACAATACCGCTACGGGGAGGAGAGCGCTATCCGGATAGGGGCTCCGAAAAAGGGCGCAGATTTTCGGGGCTAGAAGCGAGTATAGGGGAACAGGGCGGGAGCAATCTAGGTATTCGTGTCAATCGGCGGCCGGTGCACCCCTTCTATTTTTATGTGTTTGCTGATAGAGCTTCAGAGTCCCAGAATAGAGCTGATTCTAGCAGAATGATGCCACCCCCGCCACGGTGCGCGCGATGTGGTAGGCCACACTCTGGAGAGTGTCGCGCAGGTACAGGTGGTTGTTATACTTGTGGGCGGGTTGGCCATCTGATGCGTGATTGCCCATTGAGGTACGAGGGAGACCAAGCCCAGCCCGCCGGGTCCGCGGTTGGTTCATCGTCGACCGTACGCCATCCCGGACAGACTTCCCAAGCTCCAGCGGGACGCGGCCGAGGTAGAGGAGGGACACCTAATTCAGCCGGCCCTCCGCACCGCCTATATGCATTGACAGGGCGACAGGACCCTGAGCCTTCCGCAGACGCGGCCACAGGTACTTTTTCGGCACCTTCTATGACATGCGTGTCAGTTGATTCGGATTTTATCTTATCCTACGCTGTCTTTTGTAATGCTGACCATATTGAGAATTCGGAAATTAGGACAAAAAGTAACCATACGTACAGGTAACAGTGAATATTAGAGACTGCGGAGGGTAGAACTGTAAATAAAAGAGAAGATGTGTTACGCGGGCGTTTTGAAAACTACTAAGACCCCGACTCGTCCCATATTATGTGACATAAGTAGTGCGAGGGAGCGACGGCGAAAGTACTAACGCTAAGACGTTGAAATGCATTAAAGTTTCAAGGTTAAGCGTGCTAGGGCGAGAGCAATTCGAGAACAATTTCACGATGGGTGACCCCCGGGAAATATGTCGAAAATTCCATAAATGTGGGAACAAGAGACGAATGTAAAATTAGGTAGCCCAGTGTAAATTACGGTGTGTGGAGTGGTTAGGAATCCTATAAGGTCATGTAGGCGGAGACGGACTAGACTAACAGAAGGGGCGGACATGTTGGACCAAAAATGGACTATGACGATTTAAGGACCAACAAGAGGGACTTGTTAATGCAGGGCCAGCGTTCGGAGTTAAATCAATTGGCCTATGACTTGAAGGCAACCTAAGCTCCGACGATGGATATGTTAAACAATATACTAGATGTCTACAAGGGAGACCTCCCCGAAGTATAATGATACGTTATGAGGCCAGTTTAACATTCGAGGACGAATGTTCCAAAGGGGGGGAGGATGTTATAGCCCGTATTTCATACGTTCGGATATTGCGAGATAGTGGTGAGAAGTTAAGGACAAGACTGGGTTCCAAAAATTATTTTAATGTACAAGTTGGTTTTGAAAATTATTTATGACTATTATTAGTATGGAAATATTGTGAAAGGTTAAGGGCAAAGAGAGAAAGTCGCAAAAGGGGTCGCGGAAATAATGTGGTAGGCTAGGGGTAAAATGGTAATATTAAGAAAAGTCGAGGGGCAAAACGGGAATTTTACAGAAAAGTTCATGAAAGTTCCAAAGGGGCCATGTTGGCCATGTGAAGAAAAAAGGGCATGGATGACAAATAAGTCATCTTATTTGATAGATTTTCTAGAAATTTCAAGAAAGGAAAGAAAGGGATCATGTAGCTATAATTTTATGTGGAAGGACCTATTTATAAATATGGGAAAAATTTGGTGGAAGACTTGTATATATTTATGTAGAAAGTCATCAAATTTTCATAATTTCTCTAGAATTTTCAAGAGAAAGCAAGAACAAGAGAGAGAGGAGCAAACTCCTAGGCCATTCGGCCATAGAGAAAATTTCCAAGAAAATTTGCAAAAATTTTTCAAAAATCATTTCCTACCAAGTAAAGGGTGCTTAACAAGGTGGAGGGTTCATTAGAGCAAGAAAAGTACAAGTTCATGCAAGTTGGAAATTCAAGCAAGTTGAAGAACTAAGGAAGAAGGTAAGAATTCACTTTCTTTTTATGCTATGGATGGTTTGTGTGTTGTAGCATGTTAAAAATGGATGCAACTCATGGAAGGGGAAAATTTTGGTTGTGGCCGTGAGGTGTAGTATAAACATGTGTGTGTGGAAATTATGTTTTACTTATTTTATCTAGTGCTTGGTTGTTATTGTTGTGGATACTATGTTGATAATGAAAGTTGAATGAATTTGGAGAGGTTGTAGTGTGCATGTTGGTGTTGGCCGTGTGGTGGTGGTGAAATATGGAAGAAAATGAGTCAATTTTATTTAGTGTTTTGCTTGTCGTTATGTTGTGGACTCTATGTTGTTAATGAATGTCTAGGAACCTTAATGAAGTTGTAGTAATGGAGACTTGTTTTAGAAGTTATATGAATGGAGTGTAATGTTCTTGTATGCATGAAAGACAATATGATTAGTATGGTGTTGTTGGAATGTAGATTATGAGGTTGTTATTATTTTCATTGAAGTTGGAAAGTTTTTGGAAGAAGTAGTAAATTGATTGAGTATGGAATTGTTAGTATTGTTGTTGGAATTGTGGTTAATAGTTTGGCCGGGTTTGAATTCCCGGATTGTGATTGATGAGAAATTTGGCTATATGGAATGTTGAGGATGGTATATTTACGAGGAGGAAGTCTTTGCCGAAATTTCGGTGGCCAAGCGTTTCCTTAAGATTCTAACTCTAAGAATCCTAATAAGAGTTTTGGTAAACATGACCAATTTGCAGATTTTGACGAGATTGCGACGTGAATTTGGGATAGCAAAAGGAGTGGAACGAGGTATGTAAGGCTTCCCCTTCCTTTCTTGGCATGTCTTAGACGTATAGGCTTGATTTCGCGCCTCGGGGACTTTCCTAACTCTAGAAATCTGCGATTGAAAATAGTTACTATTCATTCGGAAGATTGAACCAAAAGTGCCTGAATTGTGAAAGAAATGTCTACATATCCTAGAACTTGCAAGGATGAGACCCGATTACCTTAAGATCTTCATAAGTAACGTCATGACACGTATTATATGTAAGTTGTGTACGCCACCTCATTTGACTCGAGGTGGGCCCACGGTTCCCGGATTTTCTTTAGTGCCTTGATTATTAAACGATAAGTGTTGTAACTACTTTAATGAGAATACTTCTACGACGATAATGATAACAGAATCAGAGCGCTATATACGCGCTGATAAATGAACATGATATAAGTATATGTATATGATAGCAGAATCAGAGCGCTATAGACGCTGGTAAATATATATATGATATAAGTATGTGCATGTGACAAAAAGAATCAGAGCGCTATAGACGCTGATATATATATATACGATATGAGCATATGTATATAATGAAAGAGCCAGGGCGCTATAGACGCCGATATTTATACATGGAATTTTCATATATTTACGGGGAAAATGGAGATAATGGCAGAGCGTTATATACGCATATCCACCTGATCAGTTGGCATTACATGACTTGATATCGTCCCGGACGCGGGATGCCCGGACGCGGGATGTGCATATTTATGGTTAAATGGATCGGCTGCCGACGCCTCGGCAATATAATATATTCTATTTTTATGTATATATGTATATATATATGAGTAAGGAAAGCTAAGAAAGCACGGCGTCAGCCCAAGGGCACTTATATGTACAGGGTTATGTTTCTATCCCAGGACATGTACTGTAATTCTTTATACTGTTATACATGATTTATGTTCTTCGCATATTACTATCCATGCCTTACATACTCGGTACACTATTCGTACTGACGTCCCTTCTTGTGGACGCTGCGTTTCATGCCGCGCAGGTCAGCAGACAGGCGGATTTGATCCTTAGGAGCTCTACCAGCCGTACGTGACAGCGCTCCAGTTGTTCCGGAGCCTCACTTCCGTGGTACTCTTTTGTGTATATTTTCGGGCACGACAGTACTCGGCCCTTTCTATGTATAAGTGTACTATGTCTAGAGGCTCGTAGACAGATATGTACAGTCAGTTATGTACAGTTAAATATGTGGTATTTTGGCATCTTAATGCTGTTGTATGAAGCGATAGCGAAGCTAACTGGTCTATGTTTATAATGACGCCGCTAATGTTAATGTTCAGTTCAAAAAAAAAATACGGCACTGTTCACTCGACATGCTAAGAGGTACAGGTAAAATGACAGGTAAGGGGTGCTCGGTACCAGTATCGGGTACTCGTCAAGGCCCCTAGACGGGTCGTGACAAACTTAGTCATACAAAAGACATAAGGGCCAATATTTCATCATATCAAGCATACGAAGACCAAGAAACAAACAAGAATCACGGACATGGTCGGATCGCGAGAGTAGACTTTCCTCGAGGCTCATGTCATAGCCTATTTACGACTAAGGCATGCCAAAAGAAGGAAGGGCCAAGCTTTACATACCTCGTCTGCTCTCCAAGCTAATCCAAACTCCAACCTATGTCTCGGACTCCCGAGGTCTACATAACATCAATAAATGCCAATGTCAACTATAAGTATTTAAGAGTTCATTTCCAAACTAACACATAATTCTACGAAAATTTGGGCAGCATTTCCCCTGTAAATAGACCAACCCCGAGAATTTAACTCGGCCAAATCAACAACACAACACCAACAACCAAACTAGCAACATCAATAATCAACCCAAAAAGCAATATAACATAAATAACCCTCTTTTACATCATTTAACAACCTTCATTATATTCAATTCAACGGCTTACCTTCAAGCCAACATCAACGCTTATACATTCAAATACCAACCCGAACCCATGCCAACAATATTCAAAGACATCTTAAACAATTCATACAATGTTTCAAACATCCCAAATACCTCTCCAATTTACCCGAAATCTGCCCAAACCCGAGGACCACATCCATAATATATTTCTAACTTCCGAATCGTAATTTGCACCAATAATCCACACTCTAACAATGTCACTCTCATAAATATAACAATTACATTAAATGTACAATAACCTCCAAATCAGTCCGCAACAATTACAACATCACTTTGAGTCATTAAACTCTTATCGTCAATATAGAATTCATAATGACAACATTCAAAATTCCAAATAGAATTAATCCATTCTTGTCACATGCTATGACCTGTACTCGGCCACACTACACATATACACATATAGATGATTCTCATTCATTTCTTCACTTTACAATAATCACAACATGCTAACTAGACTTTAATTCATTACTTCAACACAACACAACACACACACACTTACACGGCTATGCACTACACACACAACCTCAACTCAAACATGCCATATTTCATAAATTTCCTCCATTTTTACATACTATAACATGCGTACATCATTCATAACATATAAAACATGATCAAATCTTACCTTTCTTCCTTCAACTTCACAACTAGCTAGGGTTAGCTAGGATGAAAACTAGCGGGTTGATCGCTCCAACAACACTTCCACGCTACATAGGGACCTCCAATTAGTGGATTTGCACCAAGGAATTATTTTTGGGATGGCTAATTTTTGACTTGAAAAATTGGAGCCTTGGCCGAGAGCCTCTCTATGTTCTTCCAAGGTTCTTGTTTTTTTTTCTAAGTATAGAAGTGAGGAAAGATGACTTGGTGATCATCTTTTATGCTCCTAAATGATTCATACATGTGTCCATGGCCCACACATGTGTTGGACCAATTAAAATTGGCCACAAAGTGTGTGGGACCATAACAACACCACACGGACAAAGGGCCCTTTTGTTCAATAATTCCCAACTTTCAATTATTCCATTTTTGGTCCCAAATTTTTCTAGTTATTCCATGCCAACAAATTCATGAACAAATTAGGTCTTAAAACGAAATCGAAGGTCAAAAATCCCGACTTTGTATCCCGGAATGGTCTTGTCCCTAACTTACCATAGTTTAACCGAATTGTCCCAATGAACAAAATACGGGATATAACAGGAAAACCAGCAGTAAGTGGATAAAAGTCAGGATGGTATTTAAGGCAGTGCGAGAAGTTTTGCAGGAACCTTGGATGACGGGACGTTAGAAAATGAACGTGTATAGAGAAAAAGGAGTATGACAAGGGGGCGGTATTGAATAACCTAGGAGATAGTATGAAGAACAGCGATCCCATACTAGATTAAGGGCCAAGATGTTGTCTATAAAGTTGTTCGCTAATGCTATTGCAACTTGTAAATGATAAGGAAAGGGAATAGAAAACCCTTATGGTAGGAAGTGAGGGAGTCAAGAGCGATTAAAGGAAAGGGAAGAAATATGATAAAAGAGAACGAGCGGGTTTCGGTATGAACAAGATATACAGAGCAGGATGAGCCAGAGGATGTAAGGACTATGTCTAAGATTGAAGGCATACTATACAAGTTGTACGAGGATAGTAATGCCACCTGTCAGTATTGGTGTACTAAGAATGAGACTAAGTAAGTACTTGATAAGAAGAATAAGCCTTAGCAGGAACAATGCAGTTGTGATATTTCGGGTACATAACGGAAAAATGAACGATGGTTTAAGCCAATTATCCAAAATAGAATTAGTATTGAAGACAGATGAGACGCGCCTATGGTGGAACTAAGGATCTGTCGCGATACCGGTTGTAAGGCAAGAGAAGGGAAGACAAGGTAGAACATAAGGACTAGGAAAGCGACGCTGAGGTACCCCTTGGGCTAATCTGAACGCCTTCGTACATTTTTTGCAAAGATGGCAACATAATGTAGGACCGGACAGTGAAGAGCGAGAAAGATTTCCGAGTAAAAGGTACAGAAAGGATGTCGGCAAAGAGGAATGAACCCAAAAGGACATTTGGAATAACAGTGACAGTTGGAATAAAAAGGAACAGCGATGAGTAGTTGGAAAAATTTTTGAGGGGAAGAGAGAATCTTTGCTCTCATAAAGGGAAATAAAAGAGTCCACCGGATGTTAGAAGAAGGTTTATGGACCACTAAGTAATCCAAACATGAGAACATACGCTATGGAATCACGGGAAGTATCAACGTGAAGCTATACCCAGCTATGATGGTACAAAGTTAGCATCGGAAAGCTAACAAGGAATAAGGACTGACGAAAGGACCGTTAATATGGGAAAATCGGAGATGTGAGCAAGGGAACAAGAAAAAGGGAGTACTGTAGGGCGACAGATGGCTATGGCATGATAAGTCAAGGCTACAGTAATGGAGATAAAGATTCGGGTAAGAGTGAAATGTTAGCTAAATACCGGTCAAATACACAAAAGCAAAGAAGTGGAAGAAGTGGGCCGCAGGCAATGAAGGAGTTGAGTAAGAATGAGAAGAGACGGACGTATGTTTTAAGTTAGGATTAAGCAACGGAGGATCGAACCCTAATGAAAATAACTCGTCCCTAAGGAGGGAAGGGTATTACACCCCGTAATTCTTATGCGATCTCGTTGGAGGTATTGTCGATGAGATTGCATGCCGTGGTAATAAAGGAAACCCCCCCCCCAAGATCCTTAGAAGACCTTACGAGACCAGTTGAACATTCGAGGACGAATGTTCTAAAGGGGGGAAGGATGTTATATCTCGCATTTTGTACATTTGGATATTCCGAGTTAATGGCGGGAAGTTAAGGACAAGGTTACAATTTTTTTTAGAATGCATAAGTTGCATATTCATCTTTGTATTGGTATGGAGTATTAAGGGTAAAGTTGGAATAAGGAAAATTAGGGGCTAGAAGTTGAAAAAATTATTTCATGAAGTGGCCAAAGGGGCCATGTGGCCGTGAGGTTGACATGGGTCCCACCCATGGTTGGCCAATTAATTCAAGTCATTAAAGAGTCCATGTGTTCATATTATATAGCAAGACATATGTATATGTAGGCAAAGGATGACCAAGTCAAGTAATTAGTCATCATTCATGACCTAAGAAAATTCTAGAAAATTGAAGAAAATTGGAGAAAAAAAAAAAAGAGAGGAGAAGCTTGCACATGACCGGCCATGTGCATGCAATTATATATATATATATATATATATAAGTGATGACATACAAGACACAACTCATTATTTTCCAACTCTAGAAAATTCAAGAGAAAGAAAAAAAAAAAAAAAGAAGGCATTCGGCCATGGCTGGCCGAATGGGTGCCTTGGAAGGTGATCAAGAAAAATAAATTTCTTCATGCTTTCCTACTAATTGGAAGTTCCTCGTCAACGTGGAGTAGTTGTTGGAACAAGCGAAGCGTTATTCTTGCGAAACAATCCTAGCCGAGGGAGGAACTAGGTGGAGAAGGTAAGATTCTATCCTTTCCTACATGTTTTATGGATGGTTGTGTGTGTTGTGCTATGTTGAAACGGATGAAATTCATGAAGTTATGGTATGGGAGTTGTGGCCGTGCATATATGTTGTGTTGAGTAAGAATGATGAATTAAATTACTTGGTATTTTAGTTGTTGTTGTTATGGATTATGTGATGAAAACGAAGGTTTGATGACTCAAATGGAAATCGTAATTGTTGTGGGCTGATTTAGAACATAATGTGATTTTAATATAGTTGCTTGAATTGATGAAAATGATAATGCTAACGTATGGAATTGTTGATATAGTTTATGAACTCGGAAGAAGGAAACGTCTTTGTCGTTGTTCTTATGGAATTTAGGAAGCTTCGGGTGGCATAGCATGTTGTTGGTTGTTTGTTTGAATATTGTATGGATTTCTTGGAATGTTCTTAAATCATGTGTGAATGGTTGCGGATTAGTAATCGAATATGTGAGCATTGGTATTTAATTGATCGTATGTAGTTTATTTGAATATAAATGAAATGTTGTCGAATTGTGTAGAAAGGAATTATTGACGTTAGAATGCGTTTTGAATCATGTATGGATGTTGTTAGTATGGTTGTTGGTATGGTTGTTGTTGATTTGGCCGAGTTGAATTCTCGGGGATGTTGAAGTTATACGGGAAATCTTTGCCGAAATTTTTGTAGACAAAGTGTTAATTTGGAATTGGATTCTCAAGTGTTATGGCTAATGGTTGATACCTAATGATATTATTGTAGATCGTGAGAAGTCGAGACTTAAGTTGGGATTAGCTTAGGAAGCGGCTAAGGTATGTAAAGCTCAACCTTTCTTTCTTTGGCATGTCTTAGTTGAAAGTAAGTTATGACACGAGTTTCGAGATAACTCTATTCTTGCAATCCGAGCATGTTTATGATTCTTATTTGTTTCTTGATATTCGTTTTCTTAACGTAGTCGAATTATGGTTCTTATGTTTTTGTATGACTAAGTTTCAAAATTGCATAAAAGTTTTGTTTTCAAAAGAGTTTTGTTCTTACATGATTCCGTAACTACGAATGGTCGTAACTTTCACAGAAGGGCTCGGATTGCTTCGATATGTTCGTGGAAAGTCCTAAAGTGAATAAGGTTCGTAACTTTCATAGGCGGGCCCGGATTGGGTTGACGCTCGCCCGTGGGTCCCGCGACTTTCTACGTTTGGTTCTAACGACCTATTTTTGAAAGAACTTAATATGACTATTTTTCCGACCCCGAGTATGATTATATACTTAGCTATTGAGTCTGAAATGATGATTCGTATACTTATGATTCTGATACGTTGCTATGATTTCTAAAATTCTGTTTGTTATGTTTCCGATTAGTGTCCGAAAGACATTTGATATAACTTTTGTCCTGATTTTCATATGACGATTCGTTCAGCTTACTTCATTGAGTCTCTGAAAAGGATTTATGTGCATATGATTTCTCACTACTCTGCTCGTGCCAAGCTCAATATGTCTTTCACTGAGTCCCGGGCCAGGACACGCATTCGTGCACATTCCACTGCGTTATTCACCGAGTCCCTCCCTAGAGAGCCGGGACACGCTATATATATATATGATGATGTGATGGGGATGGCGGCCAGGATGGCATACTGAGTCCCTTGCTAGCGGGGCCGGGACACGCTATTCACCGAGTCCCTCACTAGAGGGCGGGGTATGGTGTATATATATATATATATATATATATATATATATATATATATATATGTGTGTGTGTGTGTGTGTGTGTGTGTGTGTGTGTGTATGCATGCATGATGATGATATGATTTTATTTATCGCGTCCCTCATTAGAGAGGCAGGCACGTTATATGTACACTTTATATATGTATATCATGATTTTACTCGAGTCCCTCGTTAGAGGGCCGGGACACGCTATATGTTTTTACAATGATTTTATGACATTGACATGCATGATTTATGTTTTCAAAAGCAAGTCTTATGATTTTCTATACTCTTTACTTCAGTATGATCCCGCTTATTGTATTTCATGCTTTACATGCTCAGTACATATTCCGTACTGACCCCCTTTCTTCGGGGGCTGCGTTTCATGCCGCGCAGGTACACCCGGTGGCTGAAGATATTAGCAAAGATGTTCCGGCGGGATTGGCGAGCTCCATTTTCTCGGTCGCGAGTCAGAGTATTAAGTTATGATTTTATGTTCTGTATTAGAGACTTTGCAGATAGTGTCGTGGGTATAAGATGTCGGTTATGTAAGCGGCTATGTAAGCCGATGTATTATTACGCATTATATTATAAGTTTTATATGTTACAGATTTTATTTGATTCGAGAAAGGTAAAAAGCATATTGTTCTTCGAAAAACTTTGATTATGTATTTGTGTCATGATTTGTGGGCCAGCATAGTTATGAGTATTACGAGAGTCAGCGGGTTCGCTCGGCCCTAAATAAGGGTCGGGTGCCCATCACACCCTATCGGATTAAGGGTGTGACAAAAGGCCACGTCAGACTGGCAGTTTTAGGGGTTCTGGTATGATGGGCGCCGATCAATTTTTAAGGCCACCTCAACCCTATTCTGGTCGTCCCGTACATTCAGCATTATCGGCTTCCTCTAGTGAGCCGCCTAGCAGAGACCTCCTGATAGTTCGTTCTCTAGATCAGTGGACAGAGCTGCTTCATCCAGGTCTCCAGCTTCTGTGTTTCAGCACTCGACTCCTCTTACCTGTTACTCTTATGGAGAGGTTGGGCACATTGCCAGGAGATCTCCTCGACCTAGGTGGGATTATCAGCTGCCGAGGACTTCTTTATCATCCGGTGGTCAGGTCGGACTTCTTAGAAAGGCGGTGTTCAGTCAGGCCGCGGTACTTTCCATGGTTCTAGAGGTGGGTCCCAGCCAGCTAGAGGTGGTACTCAGATTGTGAGAGAAAGACTGGGCGTGGTGGAGCCAATTGTTACTCATTTTCTGGTAGGCCTGAGGTAGAGGCCTCAGATGCTGTGATATCAGGTACCATTTCTGTTCGACACAGAGCAGCATCTGTGTTATTTGATCCTGGATCCACTTATTCGTATGTATCTACATTTCATGCCGTTGGTTGGGATTTGTCGTGTGATAGCATAGATATACCTATTCATGTGTCTACTCCAGTCCGAGATTCTGTGGTTGTTGATTGAGTCTACCGGTCTTGTTTGGTTACTTTTATGGGGTACGACGCTTGGCTAGATTTAATGATTCTTGATATGGTGGACTTTGATATTATATTGGGTATGTCCTGGCTTTCTCCTTATCATGCGATCTTGGACTGTCACGCCAAGACAATCACTTTAGCCATGCCTGGTATTCCTAGGCTTGAGTGGAGATGTACTCATAGTCCCGCTCCGAAGAAGATCATTTCCTTCCTTCGGGCGAAGAAGTTAGTAAGTAAGGGGTGTTTAGCGCATTTGGTGCATGTTAGTGATATGACTGTTGCATCTCCACCCCTTGAGTCTATCCCTATTGTGAGTGAGTTCGTGGAGGTATTCCCATCAGATTTGCCGGGTATGCCACCTGATCGCGACATTGATTTCTATATCGACGTGGACTCGGGCACTCGTCCCATTTTCATCCCCCCATATCGAATGGCACCTACCTAGTTGAGGGAGCTTAAGGAACAATTGCAGGATTTATTGAGCACGGGGTTCATTAGACCGAGCGTCTCCCCTTAGGATGCTCTTATGTTGTTTGTGAAGAAGAAAGATAGGACCATGAGGATGTGTATTGATTACTGCCAGTTGAACAAGGTAACTATCCGAAACAATTGCCCTGTGCCTCATATTGATGATTTGTTTGACCAGTTTCAGGGTGATTCAGTGTTTTCGAAGATTTATTTGCATTCCGACTATCACCAGTTGAAGATTAGGACGGAGGATATTCTGAAGACAGTATTTCGGACGAGATATGGCCACTATGAGTTTTTAGTGATGTCTTTTGGGCTTACCAATGCACCGGCTGCATTTATGACTTTGATAAATGGCATCTTAGGGCCGTTCCTTAATTCCTTTGGGATTGTGTTTATTGATGACGTCTTGGTGTATGTCAAGAGTAGAGTGGAGTATGAGGGCCATCTTTGTACCGTTCTTGGATTGTTGAAAAAATATAGCATGTTCGCTAAATTTTCTAAGTTTGAGTTTTGGTTAGAGTTTGTAGCATTCTTGGGCCATGTGGTGTCTAAGGAGGGGATTATGGTAAATCCACAGAATATTGAGGCTGTGAGTGGTTGTGCGAGGCCCACTACGGTTACTGAGGTTCGTAGTTTTGTGGGATTGGCCAGTTATTACCATCGCTTTGTGAAGGGTTTTGCAGCCATTGCTTTATCCTTGACCCGATTGACTCAAAAGTATGTTCCCTTCCAGTAGACGGATGATTGTGAGGAGAGCTTTCAAAAGCTCAAGCTTCTTTTGACTACAGCTCCGATCCTAGCCCTACCCGTGGAATGTAAGGATTTCGCTTTCTATTATGATGCTTCCCGTATGGGTTTTGGCGTGGTGTTGATGCAGGAGGGTAGAGTGATAGCTTATGCTTCCCGTCAGTTAAAAGTTCACGAGAAGACTTACCCTACCTATGATTTAGAGTTGCTAGCCATAGTCTTCGCTTTGAAGCTTTGGAGGCATTACTTGTACGGTGTTCATTGTGAGGTTTTTACCGATCACCGTAGCCTTCAGCATGTGTTTACTCAGAGAGATCTTAATTCCAGGTAGCGCCGATGGATGGAGCACCTGAAGGACTATGACATCTCTATTCTATATCATCCCCGAAAAGCCAATGTGGTGGCTGATGCCTTGAGTCGCAAGGCGGTGAGTATGGTGAGTTTAGCTCGATTGATTGTTTCCGAGTGTCCGTTGTCCATAAAGGTTCAGACTCTAGCCAACAGTTTCATCCGTCTTGACATTTTAGCCCCAGGTAGGATTTTAGCTTGTATAGAGGCGAGGTTAACATTATTGGATCGGATCAGGGCTCATCAGTTTAAGGATGCTTAGTTGAGCAAGATCGGAGATAGGATTTTGAGAGGTGAGTCCAAGGAGGCCGTGATTGATTCTGAGGGCTTTTTGAGGATTAGAGGATGCGTGTACGTTCCTCGTGTTGGTGATTTGATTCAGTTGATCTTATCTGAGGCTCATAGCTCTCGCTATTCCATTAATCTGGGGGCGACTAAGATATACCGAGACTTAAAACAACACTATTTGTGGCGCCAGATGAAGAGAGGTATAGTTAATTTTGTGGCTAAGTGTGGAAATTGTCAACAGTTAAAATATGAGCACCAACGTCCCGGTGGGGTGCTTCATAGGATGCCCATTCCCGAGTGGAAGAGGGAGAAGATTACCATGGATTTTGTCACGGGTCTTCCGAAGACCCTTAGCAAGTTTGATTCTATTTGGATGATAGTAGATCGGTTGACGAAGTCCGCTCACTTTGTACCAGTTCAAATTTCCTATACCGCGTAGAAGTTAGCTAAGATGTATATTTGGGATATTGTGAGTTTAATGGGGTTCCTATTTCTATTGTATCTGATCGGGGTACTATCTTCACTTCTCGATTTTGGCGGAAATTTCACGAGGAGTTAGGTACCCGATTGGATCTTAGTACAGCCTTCCATCCCCAGACCGATGGTCAGTCCGAGCGGACCATTTAGATACTTGAGGACATGTTGAGAGCGTGTGTTATTGACTTTTGTGGTCATTGGAATCAGCACTTGCCCTTGGTAGAGTTTGCATACAATAACAGTTATCATTCGAGTATTGGCATGGCGCCTTTTAAGGGCTTATATGGTAGGAGATGTAGATCTCCAATTGGTTGGTTTGATGGGTTCGAGGCTCGACCTTGGAGCACGGATTTATTGAGAGAGTCCCTTGATAGGGTGAGAGTTATTCAGGCCAAGCTTTTGGCAGCTCACAGTTGGCAAAAGATGTATGCGGACCGAAAGGTCCGGGATTTGAAGTTTGCTATTGGTGACTAGGTTCTATTGAAAGTTTCACCCATGAAGGGCGTTATGAGGTTTGGTAAGAGGGGCAAGTTGAGCCCCAGGTACATTGGTCTGTTTGAGATTATGGATTGTATCGGTGATGTAGCTTATGAGTTAGCATTGCCGCCAGGCTTGGCGGGAGTTCATCCGATCTTTTTTGTTTGATGCTAAAGAAATACCATGCCGATGGTACATACATTGTCCGCTGGGATTATATATTGCTTGATCAGAATTTGAATTATGAGGAAGAGCCTATCGCGATCTTGGATAGGCAGGTTCGGAACTTGAGGTTAAAGGAGATTACTTCTGTGAAGGTGAGATGGAAGCACCGTCCTATGGAAGAGGCTACTTGGGAGACTGAGTCCGATATGTGTAGCCGATGTCCCTAGTTGTTCACTGATTCAGTTATTTCCCTACTTTCCTTTTTTTCTTCGCTCGAGGACAAGCAAGGGTTCAATTGGTATCGGATGTAACGACCATTTTGGTCATTATAGTATATTTGGCATTTTTGCCTATTTTCGAGCATTGATTAGCTCACCTTTGACCTGAGGGGACCATTGACACGCTTCCCAAGGTGTCTAGACCGGATTCGAGCAACTTTTGGAAAAAATATGCTCAAAGTGAAAAATAGTTGACCCAAGTTGACTTTTGGAAAAATGAACCTTTGTCAGAATTTCCTCGATTCCGAAAAGTCTAGATGGTCGTTTAGAATTTGTGTATGTATTTGGTTCGGTTCCCAATGCACTTGGATACATTTCGAGACTCGGGTTAGGAATTTGGGATTAAGGTATCAGGGGTTGACTTGATCAACGAGACCTCTGTTGGAAATTCTGAGTCAACGGGCGCATTCGTAGCGCGTCTTTATATGAGATTATGTGTTTGGTATGTGAGCAAATGGCCTCGGGAATTAGACGATAAATCAGATCGAAAGGTGAAGCTTGGGTTAAGTTTCTGGTGTCTAGTGTCTGGTGTCCACTTTGGTGGCAGCAGTACCGCAGTAGCAGCACTGTTGGAGTGGTAGCCGTGCCGCCGAAGCGATGAAGAGGATTTTGGCCTCGACCGCTGAAGCAGTCGAGTTACCGCTGGGACCACTGAAGCGGGTGACGGGCAGTTTTGTAAAGTTAATGAAGTGTTAAAAACCCTTAGACTCTCATTATATCTCATTTTCGATATTTGAGCTTGAAGAAACTGTTCTTAAGGATATTTGGAAGAGAATCTTGGAGGTAAATCCCACTTATTTCTTCACTCTCCCTTGAACCATAATCATGTTAGATTCACCCTTTTCCCTTAATAAACCCATGGTGATGGGAGTTCTAAGAGGGTTCTGGAAGAACATCGTCCCTAGGATTATTAATGATAAATTAGTGATATTTATGCTAGATATTGACTAATCTAAGCTTATTAATCATATATCTTCCACTATTAGCATTGAATTTTGGAATTGAAGACTTAGGGTTTATACCCAATTTGGCGGTTTTGCCTAAAATCAGAAATTAGACTAATCCTTGAGCTAAATCAACAATTAGTGGATGGGTTATGATTACCTAGTAATCAATTTGGTATTTTTCCCTCGAATTTCCCGTTTTACCCTTGTGGGCCCGTTTTCCCTAATTTCTAGGGTTAGAATTGACCTAATTGAAATAGTAGCAATATTAGTATCATTCTTCATGATTTCTAATATAGAATTCGATTATTCTTAGACTACTTTGGTTCTGAGGTTCAGCGGAAGGGCGAGGCAAAGAAGTAAGTTGTTGGTGTTGCGGTTCGGCAATTCCGGTAGGTTATGGCTTACCTTTGGTGAGACTTCGTATAGCGAAGTACATATTTAGATTATAATGTCGGAGACAACATGTGAACCTTTGTGTATGAAGTCGGGTTGGATATTGCCTTAGGTTGGGCCCTGTGGTGTGTTGGGACTAGCCACCCCGTTATGTGTGCTTTGATGGTTCCATTGTGATGGTTTGATGCCATGAGTAGTTGGTAGCTATTGGAATCTGTGTTATTGCCGTGATTGAGATAGAATTGGCATACTCGTTGTTGGTATTTTTACTTAGATATGTTGTTAGCGTACCCACTATTGGTACTTGTGATATTGATATATTGTTGGCATACCACTGTTGGTATTATGATATGATACATTGTTGGCATACGCCATGGTTGGTACTTGTGATATTGAACTTGATTGTTGATGATTGATATACGCGTTGCACGTACTCTCACACATTCATGATGCATGGACGATGCCTAGTGATGATCCGGTATCGTTGATTGAGTAAACTGATATTTGATAAACTCTTTTACTTGAGTGATTGTGACAAGGCCGATGTCTGAAGATCAATTCCGAAATCGTTAATTGTATGAAACTGATATCTGATAAACTCCTTTACTTGAGTGATTGTGAGAAGGCAGATGTCTGAGGTTCAATTCTGGAATCTTTGATTGTGTGAAACTGATATTTGACAGACTCTTTTACTTGAGTGATTGTGAGATGGCTGATGTCCGATGATCTATTCCGGCATCATTGTTGAATGGCCGATTGCGATGATATCCGGAATCGTTGTAGTGCATAGACTCCGCGGGTCCCCCAGGGTGGTGCCGGTGAGAATCCCCCCGTAGGCAAAGATCCGGGGTCTCGTCTGTCTGTTGCGAAAAGATTCGGGACGGGTGGCACTTAGACTTCGCGAGTCACGCTGGGTTGTGCTACCGAGACTTCGATATTTCCGTCTGGAGTACATGTGTACACCGTATTTGCATGGCATTGCATTGCATTCATACCATTATTGCACTGCATTGCATTATGACTTGATTGAAATGCTTGGTGATTGGATTGGTTCTGTCACGCCCCAATTTCTGTCAGGGCATGATGGGCACCCGACTCTCATCAGAGTCGAGCGAACCCTTAAACGTTAACTCAAATTTTTTTTTTCAAATTAAAAATTGTAAATGAAATACCAAAACCAACACGTAGCTCAAAGCATCCCCAAACATGTTGTATATATATACGGCATAGAACAAGGCGAGCCAAAAAGGCCTCTGCCATTTCATACAAGAAAATAATGGCGACAAGGCCAAACAAAGTAACCATAACTCCCACGGCCTTGTTTGCGTACTTCTACGAGTATGACTACACAATATATGAAACTATACCAAAACGAGAGGACGGCCTCGAAACAAGAAGGCATGGCCGACTCCCGGTCACGTGGTCCCCTAATAAGGCTGGATAGCGGTCGCGCCTCTGGACTGCGGGCATGAAACGCAGCCCCCCGAAGAAGGGGGTCACACGGAATATGTACTGAATATGTAAAGCATCACGGAAGTATGGTCGAAAGTACAACGATAAGCAAATTTAGGATACCCCGTATGAATTTAAAGCCCAAATAAAATAGTCCCTGCGGACGGCCGCTTCCGGCCTAATAATAATAATAATAGTAATAATAATGATAACAACAACGATAATAATGATAATAATGATAATAATCCCCTTCGGGTGTGCCGGTCCCGACATACGTTTATCCTGGCCCCTTCGGGCATGCCGGTCCCGAAATAACATGATGGCCCCTTCGGGTATGCCCGTCCAACATACGTCTATCCTGGCCCCTTCGGAGATGCTGGCCCCGACATAATATTCCTAGCCCCTTCGGGCATGCCACTCGTGACATACGGCTACCCTGGCCCCTTCGGGCATGCCACTCGTGACATAATACTAATCTAGCCCTTCGGGCATAATAATAATAATAATAATAATAATAATACTAATAATAGCGTTGTGGAATGTAGACATGAGTCGTAGGTGGAATGAAATAGTAAAATCTCGCACCCCCTTCGGAGTGGTTTGAAGAGTCTTATATAATAAGGTATCGCACTCCCTTCGGAGTGTTTTTGAAAAAAATCGAACTCACGTTTACTTACTGACACCTAAAAGCCCAGAAACAAGTTTCGAGTCAACCTGACTTAGTGCGAGGAAGTTACGAGTATTTCAGGAGCCATTTTTAGAGAACCGCAGCGATAATCCTATTAGGAACATCACAAAATATATTATAGAACTTAATGAGGTAGTTAAACAACTATCGCTTAGTAGTTGGGACAATGGCCAAAGGTTTTTCTTCAATTATGGTACAGAAATAAGTCAAATAAAATGATAGGAGGGGATTCGGGAATAGTGGGCCCGCTCCGGGTCAACGGAGGTGGCGCACGCAAATTACATACGCTAAATTTAATGGAGTCATTTATGAAAGTTTCAAGGCAATTCAATTACATTTATGTAAGTTATAGATGTTTGAGCATTTTCCAACAAGATATAAAGATCCTAATTCAGTCACACTGAATGAATAGTACTCAAATTCAGACTTGGATTTCTATGAATGTATAACCCTGTGGCTCAAACCCGAACCTAGCACACCTAGGACATGCCAAGAGAAGGAAAGGAATAGCTTTACATACCTTAATTAGGCTTTACGCTCGTCCAATTTCGATTCCCGTTTCGTCAAGAATCTACAAATGGTCGTTGTTACCAAATGTGAGTTTCAAGCTTTTATGAATTCAACTTAAATCCATACTTGTCTACCGAAATTTCGGCAGCATTTCCCCCTATAAATTTCACATCCGAGACTCGTCTCGGCCCAAAATATCAACAACCACAACCCAACAATACCAAGAATATCAATAATCGTCACAAAACACGCTATAAGATAAATAGTCTTCTTTTCTATATAAGGCAACAAATTCCATTCCAATTTCACAATATCCAACTAATATAATTATTCTCATATTCACTTGCTATCTCAAGGTTATTCAAACATATTTCAATGACTTTCCGAACAATATTCACGAATTCAAGTATTTCCACCAATTCCATATTCTATCCAAAACCTCTAATCTTCAACATGGATATTCATAACATTTTTCCATCTTCCAATTTCACAATTCATAATCATAATTCACATCTAAGATCTTACTTTCATCATTATATAAAAACTATATAAAAATCACATAAATTTCTCATAACAACATATAACCCACTTCAACACCAACTTGGTTATTAAACCTTTCTTTTCATCGCAAACATCACAACAACACAACTAACAACTAAGTGAAAATTAATTCATTTCTCCCTTCATCCAACATGGCTCACGGCCACATCCCCTTCACACACACACACGCTCATGCGACCACACATCACAATTTCCATAATTCTCATTCAATTCTAATCATTATAATATACACACATCTTCCATGACATAAAAGAATAGAATTCTTACCTTTTCTTGAAATTCCAACTTGCCGCAAAACGTGGTTCTTTCACCAAACTAATTATACCACGTTGAAGAGCGTCTTGAACTTGTTAAGAATTCAAGAAGGACAAGATTTTTGCATCAAAGATTGAGGCTCCAAGAATTTTTTTTTTTTTTTTTTTTTTTCCTCTTGGCCGATTGCTTCTTTCTTTTTTTTGTTCTAGTTTTTGCTTTGTGTTTCTTGAAATTTCTTGAAGACTAGCCCCTTTTATACATATTAATCACATGGATTAAATTTCCATGGACTTCGGGCTAGGTTGGCCGGCCACCTCCACCATTTGGGCCTTTTTTTTTTTTTTTTTTTTTTTTTTGAGCCCAATTGTTCATATATTTTTTTTTGTAATTCATGAAACCAACTTCCAAAATTCCAATTTTATCCTTAACCTTCCTCGATAATTCCGCACCAATGTCTCCATAGCCGACATATTCGTACTAGTAAGATCCAAATGTGGCCTTATTTCTTACAAATCACAATTATGTCCAAATTTCCGAATGTGCAAAAACACGGGATATAACATCCCCCCCCCCCCTTTAAAACATTCATCCTCGAATGTTAAATTAGCCTTATAGGTCTTACAAGTATGTTGGGGAAGGCTCTTTAGGTGGACGGCACGTATAAATCATTCATTGATTAAGACAATCAACTACGGAATTTAGATTACCTGGTGGTGCATCCCGCGTGCCTCTAGACCCGGTCTCCCACCTAGTGCATAGATACGATGTGGTCCTGCATTGGAACTAGGTGCTCTACCTTCGCCCCTACCTCGTCCGGAAGAAGTTTGGGGTTCCGTCTCAGGGGCTCTTACTGAGGGTGACGACGCTGCTACCGAATTCCCAGAATAGTACCGTTAACCCTTTGTGGGCACCGCATAGTGCCTCGGATCCCCACAAGTATAACACACATCCCGTCGGCACGTCCTACGATGACGCCTCCCGCAAGTCGCACATCGAGGAGGGGGCATCACCTCTCGCCCCGACCCCGCCCGTCGCCGAGGACCCGACGCATAGGAAGAACTCTGTCGCTGCCGAGGGAAAGTCTCTCTACCCCACTGAGGTCCACGAAACTGTGAAGGTGCACTATACTGGGGTTTGCTCTCGCTAGTGGAACCCTTACTCCGACCTTCTGTCCTGGCCCTCTTGGGCTGACTACCACCCCGTCCGAAGCAGTCTCTCGTTGGCGCTTACGATCCTCTACGCCCACCGCGCATAAGCTTGGATACGAGCTATATCTATACCTGGCTGCATTGCCACTGGCATACAAATCTCCTGCAACTCCGACTCCAATCCTATTACATATCGGTGAACTCTATCTTCCATTTCCTGCACAATAGTAGGGGCATATCTGGCTAAGGAATCGAACTCCACACTATATTCTCTAACAGACATGTTACCCTGTCGCAGGTTAAGAAACTTATCAACCCTTGCCCTGCTTCAATTCGGTGGCATATAGTGGCGTAAAAAGGCATCCGAGAATTCCCGCCAAGTCGGCGGAAGGGCATCACTACCCCTCGATAATCTCCAAGAATGATACCAATTAATTGCTATGCCCCTGCCCTATAAGCGGCTAACTCAACGGATTCCGTGGCCGATGCCTCGCATCACATTTAAAGTACGCCGCATACCATCTACGAACTCCGAGATCAGCATTAGGGTCCGTGCCCTTAAATTCTGGGGGATTTAATGTAAGAAAATCTCGTGCCCTGGCGCTAGCAGCCCTATCCGGATACTCGTGACTCCTATCCTGTTGTCCAGCCTGGGTGGCAAGTATTTGAGTTAGCAAACGTATAGCGTCTTTCATTTCTCTAATCTCCTGACGCTCGGGCATCCGAGAGAGACCGAGAGATACCGACGCTCTTGGGCCGGAATCGGGCCGGATCAAAGTGCCTCTTAGGCTCCTCCGGAGATGGGGAGGTGGGAGGACTGCGGGGGCCGGATGCGTATTCCGCCGTATGTCCGAGCTCTAGTAGACACGGGGGCTTGGCCGACTACCTCATCCCCAACTGCTTTGCCCTTCTGGGCTGCCGTCGCTTTACCCTTCTTAGTCATCACTGAAAGCACACAAGGTTATTAAATTAGGGAGTTTATATACAACACAGCTCTATACGCACGATCTGCACCATGAAAGAATGAATGACACCATATCAATGTCTCGTAGCCTCTTATTTATAGATGTGGTGCACAACACACCGATAAACAAGACTCTACTAGACACCGTGCGCGATAACTTTGTCACGCCGAGGATCGACCTCGCTCTCGATACCACTTTGTCACACCCCAACTTTCATCAGGGCATGATGGGCACCCGACTCTCATCAGAGTCGAGCGAACACTTAAACGTTAACTCAATTTTTTTTTTTCAAATTAAAAATTGTAAATGAAATACCAAAACCAACACGTAGCTCAAAGCATCCCCAAACATGTTGTATATATATACGGCATAGAACATGGCGAGCCAAAAAGGCCTCTGCCATTTCTGTACAGCAAAATAATGGCCGACAAGGCCAAACAGTAACCATAACTCCCACGCCGTTCGCGTACTTTACAGAGTATGACCCGCACAATATATGAAACTATACCAAAACGAGGGACGGCCCTCCGAAACAAAGAAGGCCGTACGACTCCCGATCGGGTCCCCCCAATAAGTTTTGGATCGCCGAGTCGCGCCTCTGGACCTACGGGCATGAAACACAGCCCCCGAAGAAAGGGGGTCAGTACGAAATATGTACTGAATATGTAAAGCATCACGGAAGCATGAATCAGAAAGTACAACAGTAAGCAAAGTTAGGATACCCAGTATGAATTTAATGCCCAAATAAAATAGTCCCTTCGGACGGCCGCTTCCGGCCTAATAATAATTACAATAGTAATAATAATGATAACAACAACGATAATAATGATAATAATGATAATAATCCCCTTCTGGTGTGCCGGTCCCGACATACGTTTGTCCCTGGCCCCTTCGGCGCCGGTCCCGAAATAACATGATGGCCCCCGGGCATGCCGGTCCAACATACGTCTATCCCGGCCCCTTCGGACATGCCGGCCCCGACATAATATTCCTAGCCCCTTCGGGCATGCCTCTCGTGACATACGGCTACCCCCGGCCCCGCCGGGCATGCCACTCGTGACATAATACTAATCCTAGCCCTTCGGGCATAATAATAATAATAATAATACTAATAATAGCGTTGTGGAATGTAGACATGAGTCGTAGGTGGAATGAAATAGTAAAATCTCGCACCCCCTTCGGAGTGGTTTGAAGAGTCTTATATAATAAGGTATCGCACTCCCTTCGGAGTGGTTTTGAAAAAAAAATCGAACTCACGTTTACTTACTGACACCTAAAAGCCCAGAAACAAGTTTCGAGTCAACCTGACTTAGTGCGAGGAAGTTACGAGTATTTCAGGAGCTATTTTTAGAGAACCGCAGCGATAATCCTATTAGGAACATCACAAAATATATTATAGAACTTAATGAGGTAGTTAAACAACTATCGCTTAGTAGTTGGGACAATGGCCAAAGGTTTTTCTTCAATTATGGTACGTAAATAAGTCAAATAAAATGATAGGAGGGGATTCGGGAATAGTGGGCCCGCTCCGGGTCAACGGAGGTGGCGCACGCAAATTACAAACGCTAAATTTAATGGAGTCATTTACGAAAGTTTCAAGGCAATTCAATTACATTTATGTAAGTTATAGATGTTTGAGCATTTTCCAACAAGATATAAAGATCCTAATTCGGTCACCCGAATGAATAGTACTCAAATTCCGACTTGGATTTCTATGAACAGAATAACCCCCAGGGCTCAAACCCGAACCTAGCACACCTAGGACATGCCAAGAGAAGGAAAGGAATAGCTTTACATACCTTAATTAGGCTTTACGCTCGTCCAATTTCGATTCCCGTTTCGTCAAGAATCTACAAATGGTCATTGTTACCAAATGTGAGTTTCAAGCTTTTATGAATTCAACTTAAATCCATACTTGTCTACCGAAATTTCGGCAGCATTTCCCCTATAAATTCCACATCCCCGAGACTCGTCTCGGCCCAAAATATCAACAACCACAACACAACAATACCAAGAATATCAATAATCGTCACAAAACACGCTATAAGATAAATAGTCTTCTTTTCTATATAAGGCAACAAATTCCATTCCAAATTCACAATATCCAACTAATATCATTATTCTCATATTCACTTGCTATCTCAAGGTTATTCAAACATATTTCAATGACTTTCCGAACAATATTCACGAATTCAAGTATTTCCACCAATTCCATATTCTATCCAAAACCTCTAATCTTCAACATGGATATTCATAACATTTTTCCATCTTCCAATTTCACAATTCATAATCATAATTCACATCTAAGATCTTACTTTCATCATTATATAAAAACTATATAAAAATCACATAAATTTCTCATAACAACATATAACCCACTTCAACACCAACTTGGTTCATTAAACCTTTCTTTTCATCGCAAACATCACAACAACACAACTAACAACTAAGTGAAAATTAATTCATTTCTCCCTTCATCCAACATGGCTCACGGCCACATCCCCTTCACACACACACACACGGCCATGCGACACACACATCACAATTTCCATAATTCTCATTCAATTCTAATCATTATAATATACACACATCTTCCATGACATAAAAGAATAGAATTCTTACCTCTTTCTTGAAATTCCAACTTGCCGCAAACGTGGTTCTTTCACCAAACTAATTATACCACGTCGAAGAGCGTCTTGAACTTGTTAAGAATTCAAGAAGGACAAGATTTTTGCATCAAAGATTGAGGCTCCAAGAATTTTTTTTTCTTTTCTTTTTTTTTTCCTCTTGGCCGATTGCTTCTTTCTTTTTTTTTGTTCTAGTTTTTGCTTTGTGTTTCTTGAAATTTCTTGAAGACTAGCCCCTTTTATACATATTAATCACATGGATTAAATTTCCATGGACTTGGGCTAGGTTGGCCGGCCACCTCCACCATTTGGGCCTCTTTTCTTATTTTTTTTTTTTTAGCCCAATTGTTGGCCATATATTTTTTGTAATTCATGAAACCAACTTCCAAAATTCCGATTTTATCCTTAACCTTCCTCGATAATTCCGCACCAATGTCTCCATAGCCGACATATTCGTACTAGTAAGATCCAAATGTGGCCTTATTAAATCACAATTATGTCCAAATTTCCGAATGTGCAAAAAGACGGGATATAACAGGTTCGGATATATTCAGACTTGACATATTTGGGTTTAGATGCTTTACATAGGCGATGACGGATACTTAGTTGCGATTATATTGTCTTATACTTTCTAGTTTCCTTGCTTATCTGCTTTATCTTTCGAAAATTTGTTAACTATGCTTAGTAGGTCGATGATGCCTACCATCGTTGGTTGTACTGACCTGCACTTGTTGCATTCTTTTACCAATGCAGAGTACCAGGTCATATCCACTTCTGTGACCCGTGGCTGATCGACATTTCGGCTTTCTCTCGAGTTTCCAGGGTGAGCATGGCGTCTGCTGACCTTGAAGACTTTCCTATCAGATGTCTTACTTTTATTTCAAAGACATGGACATTTATTAGTGTTCCAGATTGTACTATTCTCCCTAGATACTTTGTATTATTCAGACTAGACCCTGGAGGTGTTTATTGTCTTCCGCACTTTCTACTACTTATATATAGATATATCGTGAGACTTATATATTTGTTCTATTCTGCTGCTTTAAATTCATTCTTTCATGTATTTATTCACTGTTGGGTTGAGGGTTCGCTTACCGAGGTGAGAAGGTAAGTGCCCGCACGGCCTAAGCAAAATGGGTCGTGACACATACATCATGTCACACCCTAATTTTCGATAGGGTGTGATGGGCACCCGACCCTTACCTAGGGCCGAGCGAACCCACTGACTCTCGTGACACTCATAATCGTACTGGGCCCTCAAATCATGACATAAATGTATAATAAAGCTTTTCGAAGAACAATATGCTTTTCATCTTTATCAAATCAAATAAAATCTATAGCATACGAAACTTGTAACACAATGCATAATAATACATCGGCTTACATAGCCGCTTACAAAACTGACATCTTATACACCCGACACTGTCTGCAAAGTCTCTAACATAACTCCAGATACCATATCACACATATGCTCTGACTCGGCAAAGACTCGGAAGAAATGGAGTTCGCAATCCCGCCGGAACATCTTCTACTAATATCTTCAGCTCATCCGCATGTACCGCGCAAAGATGAAACGCGACCCCGAGGAAGGGGGTCAAGTCTGGAATATGTACCGAGTATGTAAAGCATGGAATACGATAAGCGGGATCATACTGAAGTAAAGGATATGGAAAATCATAAGACTTGCCTTTGAAAACATATATCATGCATGTCAATATCATGTCAAATTCATTAAGGACTTAGAAACATAAGTGAAAAATCATCTTGTACATATGCATATATATATATATAACGTGCCCCGGCCCTCTAGTGAGGGACGCGGTAAGTAAAATCATCAGATGCATATACATATAATGTGCCCCGGCCCTCTAGTGAGGGACGCGGTGAATATAGTCATCATATGCCATCCTGGCCACCTCCCCCATCTCATCATATCATCATATATATATATAATGTGCCCCGGCCCTCTAGTGAGCGACGCGGTGAACAATGCAATGGAGTTGCACGAATACATGCCCTGGCTCGGGACGCAGTGAAAGACATATTGAGGCTGGCACGAGCAGAGTAGTGAGAAACCATATGCACATAAATCATCATAACAGATTCAATGGATAAATAAGTAGTCGACGCTCGAGAGTTAAAACGGAAATCATGTTAAGTTCTTTCAAAAACAAGTCGTTAGGACTATACAATGGAAAATCTCGGGGACCACGGATATGCATCAACCAATCCGGGCCCGCCCATGAAAGTTAAAATCATTATACGTTACAAAACTTTCTACGAACGTTTCAAAGCAATCCGGTTCTATCTATGAAAGTTACGGACATTTTTAGACATAGGATCCTTTCGAACAAAACCGTTTATACAACATTCTAAATCCAGTCATATCAAACACATAAAGACCATATTAAGGATGCTAACATCAATAAGCAAATATGAATCATGAACATACTCGGAATTTAAGAATGGAGTTACCTCGAGACTCGTGTCATAGCCTAATTACAACTAGGACATGCCAAAGAAAGAAAGGTGAGCTTCACATACCTTGTCCGCTTCCTAAGCTAATCCAAACTTAAGTCTCGGCTTCTCGAGATCTACAATAATGACATTAAGTACCAAACATTAGCCATCAGCACTTAAGAATTCCATTCCAAGCTATCGCTTTATTTACAGAAATTCGGGCAAAAAGATTTCCAATCGTAAACTCAACATCCCCGAGAATTCAACTCGGCTAAATATTCAACAACAATACCAACAACCACATAAACGACATCAATAATTAATTTCAAACGCATTCTAACATTAATAACTCCTTTCTACATAATTCGACGACATTCATTTATATTCAATCCAACTACATATATTCAAACCAACATCGACGATCACACGTTCAAGTACTAATCCAAGACCGTTCAAATAAGATTCAAGAACATTTCAAACAATCCGCAAAACATTCAAATCATCCAACCAATGCACCATGGAACCCGAAACCTTCCCAACTCAACATGAACAACTTTAACATATCTCTTTCTTCCAAAACTCATAAACTACATCAACAATCCACACATTGACAACATCATTATCATGAATACAAGAAACCATATTACAATCACATTAGCTCCCAAAACAGCACACAACAATTACGACGCCAACTTGAATCATTAAACTCTCATTAGCATCATAGAATTCACAACACACAACCACTAAAATACTAAATAAAAGTAGTTCATTCCTTGTCATCCCAAAACTGGGCCATTTTTCCAACATCAACACACACGACTTCTATACATCTACACATCACAACATGTTCGAACCATCCACAACAACATCAACCAAACACTAAATAACGTTAGTTCATCATTCCTACACTACACCACACATACACGGCCACACAACACAACACCATATTTTTATGAACTTCACTCATTTCTACATTTCACAACATGTACAAACCATGCATGACATAAGGAAATAAGGATTAAATCTCACCTTCTTCACACTTCTCCTTCATTCGGCTAGGGTGTGTTTGGTGAAAACAAAGGCTTTGCTTGCTCTAACAACTACCCTATGTTAATAAGGTCCTTCCATTTGTTAGAAAAGCTAGAAGAAAATTATTTTTTGATCACAAATTTTTGGACATGAATTTCGGCCAAGCATGGCCGAATGTCTCCTTCTTTCCTTTCTCCAAGCTTCTTGAAATTTCCAAGGATAAAATGATGAAGATGATTAATTTATCATCTTTAGCCCCTTATATAATTAATACATGTGGCCTATGGCCCACCTACCATTTGGATGGCCACTTATGGCCATTGTCATGAAATATTTATTTCATTTCTAGCCCTTAATTTTCATGAAATGTCTAACTTTCCATAATTCACTTTTAATCCCAAATTCCTTAATATTCCATACCAATACAATCATAAACGACTTGTACCTTAAAACAAAGTCAGAAAATAGCCTTGTCGTTAACTTGTCGCAACTAACTTAAAATGTTCCAACGTACAAAATACGGGATATAACATCCTTCCCCCCTTTTAGAACATTCGTCCTCGAATGTTCAATTAGGCTCATAGGGTCTTATAAGGATCTCGGAGGGGGTTTCCTTTATTACCATAACATGTACTCTCATCTACCAATCATGTTTCTCTTTCATCTCTTCTTTGGCTTCCCAAGTCACATTCTCCCCATTATCGTTTCACCACCATACCTTAACAAAAGCCACGTCTTTAATACGCAACCTTCGTACCTTACGAATGATGTAATAAGGTCCAATACATCTCGGGTTAAACTTCTCCTTCTTGTCGAATCTTATTACCCTTTTCATGGGTGATATCTTCAAGCACGCCCATTCGCCAACCTAAAATTCTAAATGTCGACGCCGATTGTCGTCATATGATTTCCGTCGTCTCTAAGCTGCTAATAGCCGTCCCCTGCTTAGCTATCATCAGCTGGTATCCTTCTGAAAGAATTCTGACGTATAAGTTCACCCGCCTTTAGTAATCAGTTAGCTCTGCCTGTCATGCTTAAATCCTCTTATAATCCCTTTTACTCAACTTGTAACGTTCTAGGCACATTATCTCGTGCTGTCTCTTTATTTTAATTCAAACCCTTCTATTGTCCCTTTGCTCAGATCTTGCTCTCAACTTTCCGGACACACGTTATGTTGCAATCTTTATAAAAATATGCAAAGGTGCTCAAATTAACCCGCAAATACCTTAGCGTGTCACGACCCAACCCCATAGGCCGTGACTGGTGCCCGAGCTGGGCACCCAAACACAATTAGTAATCCGAATCATATACAGATAGCTTATACGGACACAAATATCAAACACTGTCTCAGATTATATCAGCCTGTCACAAACACATCTCAAACACAACCATGTATATATCAGAAGCCGACAAGGCTATCAAATGGCGCAACAGCCCAAAACATATACAAATACAAGCCGACAAGGCTGCCATGGCGAAAGGGATCGCCCAGAACATATAATATACCAACATAACTGTACAGAATGGGCATAACCCACATACGTGTCCACGTACCTCTAAACGGACAAACGTAATCATATGACGGGACGGGGCCCCGCCGTACCCCCCGAACAAATATATACAAATGCAACGAACGAGTGTATACCAAAATGTGGGCTCCGGAATAAGGGGAGCACTCCAAACAACGAGAAAAAGGGTGTCTAGGCGGCGGATCACCAAACTGTACGTCTGTACCTGCGGGCATGAAACGCAGCCCCCGAAGAAAGGGGGTCAGTACGAAATATGTACTGAGTATGCAAAGCAGAAAATGTAGTAAACGAATCTGAGTCATAATCGAAACAGAAGTACAGAAAGTAAATGCATTTCCAAAATATCAAAATATTTATTTTCAAAATACAAATCATGCATAGGGCTCAGAAAATATGGTCGCCCGCCCGTCGATGGCGCCATAACACAGCATAACACCAGAAAGTTTCAAATCTCCGTATCCCCGTCACATATCATACACAGCATAACGCCATACACAGCATAACGCCAAATATAAGCGGAACCCGGCCCTCTAGCGAGGAGCTCGGTGAACCATAACACAGCATAACACCGGAGTATATCAAAATGCGCACGACAACAGAACCGGCCCGGACTCGGCGAAAGATATACGTAATGCACGAACAGAGTCGTGAGTAACCATATGCATAAAATCATTATCATAGACTCAAATGATAAGTAAAATGACCATACTTAGAAATCGTAATGATAACCAAATCAAATTCGTTCAAAAGTCGTCAGGATTACCAAAGAAGAGTCGCGGGACCCACGGACGGGTGTCGACCCGAGTCGGGCCCGCCTATGAAAAACATACTCATCATACACCATACAATCACCTACGAGCATATCGAGGCAATCCGAGCCTTTCTGTGAAAGATACGGGCGTTCGTAGTTCGTAATTCCGTAAAAAGCCAAACTTTTTTTATGCAAAAGTTGAAAATCAAATATTTCAAAGACATAAAGGCCAATATTTCATCATATCAACATACGAATTCCAAGAAACGAATAAGAGTCATAAACATGCTCGGATTGCGAGAATCGAATTTCCTCGAGGCTCGTGTCATAGCCTACTTGTAACTAAGGCATGCCAAAAGAAGGAAGGTGAAGCTTTACATACCTCAATCGCTCTCCAAGCTACTCCAAACTCAAGCTAATGTCAACCTACGTCTCGGGCTGCCCAAGGTCTACAAATAAGTCATAATATGCCAAACATTAGCCATAGGCATTTAGGCATTTAATTCCAAATTAGCCCTTAATTCTACCGAAATTTGGGCAGCATTTTCCCTGTAAATAGGCCAACCCCGAGAATTTAACTCGGCCAAATCAACAACAACAACAACAACCAACCTAGCAACATCAATAATCAATCGGAAAGGCAATATTACATTAGTAACTTTCTTTTACATCATTCAACAACTTTCAACATATTCAATTCAACGGCTTACCTTCAAGCCAACATCGACGCTTATACATTCAAATACTAACCCGAACCCATACCAACAATATTCAAAGACATTTCAAACAATTCATACAACATTCCCAACAATCCAGCAATTGCTCCAAGTTACCCGAAAACAGCCCCAAACCCGAGAACATAACTATAACCCATTCCTCACTTCCAAATCATGATTTTCACCAACAACCAACATTTTAACAATGCTATTCTTATAAATATGGAAATTGCATTAAATGTGTTATCCTCCAAACCAGCCCGCAATACTTGAAAATCTCAAAGTTGTCATTGGAAAGTTATCACCAAGACCATTCTCAAAATTACTTTAATGGACGAGTTGCTAATATTATTTATGACTATTATTAATATGGAATTATTGTGAGAGGCTAAGGAAACATGCACAAATGATAATTCTCAAAATTTCGTGGAAATAATGCGGAAGGCTAACAACTAATGGTAATATTGAGAAAAGTCGAGGGCAAAACGGGATTTTACATAGGATTCATGAAAGTTCCCAAAGGAGGCCATATTGGCCATGTGATAAAAAGAAAAAGGAAAGAATGAAAAAAAAAAAAGATGACAAAATAAGTCATCTTTCCATGGAAATTTAAAGAAAAATCTAGAAAAGTGATGGGCATGTGCCCCTCACATGCTCATAAGTCTTATATATATATATGAGTGGATGAATTATTCATCACTTCAATTGGAGAAACAAGAAAGAAAGAACACACAAAAAAAAAGAGAAAGAGAGAGGAAAGAGTGGTTCGGCATGGCGAAAAATTTAGCCATGGAAAATTGATGAAGAAAAATTATTTTCTCCTAGTTTTCCTACCTAATGGAAGGTCCTCTACAACATGGAAGATTCAGTGTTGAGAACAAGAAAATCATTCATTTGTACAAGTTCATGATCCTAAGCCAAGTGGAAAGTTGAAGAGAAAAAGGTTAACCAATCTTCTCTTATGTGTTATGGATGCTTGGTATATGCGGCCAAGTATGGAGAAATGAATGAAAAACATGGAATTCCAATTTTGGTCCCAAATTGTATAGTTGTTGGCCACAAATTCATGTGTTATATTGCGTAGAAAGAATGGATTAAGTGTATGTAGCACGTTGGTTGTTGTGGTAATGTCAAGAATTGGATGGAATTCATGAAACATATATCTAGTGATAGCCGGGTTATAACATGGTGTGACCGTGTGTGTAGTAACATTCGTTGTTGATTATGTAAAGAAATGAATAAATTCTATGAAATCTTGTGTTGTTGTAATGTATAGAAAAGAATGGAAATTCATGAAAACTTATGTGTTGTTGTTGTGGCCGAATGGTATAGGATATGGTAAGTTGATGAAATTTAATATTCTAGTTATTGTTGTTATCGGGTTATGGATGAACAATGAAGGTCGTTGTCGAAGTTAACGTATTCGAAGGATAATGAAATATATGATTGTTGTTAAAGTGTTATTGAAATATATGACAAAGGTTGCTAGTGATAAAGTGTGTCTTGAATGGATTGTGGGTATTGTTGGTTGATATTTTGGCCGAATTCATTTCGGGTTGTTGTGGAATATCGGATTGAAATGGGCCAAGTTGAACTTGGTGGGATGGAGTAATTATAGGCAACCTTGCCTATTTTACGGTAGACAAATGATTACTTGGAATTTCAACTTCCTAGATGCTCAAATTGACATTTCAAATGTGACCAAATCGTAGATTACCCCGGATTTGTACGTTGGAATACTCTAAGCTAGGTTGAGCGGAAAGAGGTATGTAAGGTTTCACTTTCCTTTTTGGCATGTCTTAGATGTAAAAGTGCACATACGTGTCTCGTGGACCACTCTAATTCTAGAAATGGAGTGTTAATTCGACTACTATTCATTAAGAAGATTGAAGTAAATGAATTATGGAAAGTTGAAAGAATTGTCATAAAATTAAGGGCAAAATTGGAATTATGGAAGAAATTCGTTCATGAATACCAAAAAAAAAAAAAAAAAAAAAAAAAAAAAGTCATGTCATACCCATGTGGGGTACCACCCGTAAATTGTTACAAGCCATTTGGGGTGGGGTATTGGACAATTTGTATATGGCTTCACTAGGTATATTTACATATATATAATTTAAGGAAACCTTTGGACATCACTTTCCACTACTAAATAATAGTTGTTTTAAGTTAAGGCCCTCGATTCCAAGGCAATGAAAATCCTAAAAGTTTACAAATCTTTTCCAAATTATTCATTTTTCTCCAAAAACCAAGTTTTACAATATTGAAAGTCTTAATGACTAAAAGAGCCTATGATTCTATGATTGACAAAGAGATGATGCTAAACATGAGCAAATGTAATGATAATATGTTTTTATATGATATGGATGGTTTGTGTATGTATTTAAAGTGTGGACACGATATTATGATATGAAAATAAGGATGTGACATGATACGAAATGTGTGTGTGTTTCTCTTAATGTTATTCTGTAGGAGTGATGAGTTAATGGTATTTATGATTATCGATCCTTGTAATGTGAGACAAAGCGGCCATGATTACTCCATAATGCGTGGAGGTGTTGGCTTTCGTCAAATGGATACATGACTTTGTATGTTAAGGAATGAACTAAGTTTATATGATATTTTGATTGTTATCATGGATTTTATGATGTAAATGAGAGTTTAATGATCCGAGTTAGTGTCGTAATTCATGCGGGCTGTTTTGGAAGCCAATATGTTGCTAATGGGCGAGCCTTGTATTTATGAGATTAATGTTGTTAAAGTATGGATTGTTAGTATGGTTTATGAATTTGGAAGAAAAGCATGCACGTTGATATTTCCTTGGACTTGGAAGGTTTCGGGTTGCCTTACATGATATGATTTGTTTTGAATATCATGCGGATTCACGAAATGTCCTTGAATGTTTCTTGAATGGTTTCGGATTAGTATTTGAACGCGTGAGCGATGATGTTGGATTGATTGTATATGTTGGCTTGAAAGTATGAAGTTAAATTGAATGTATACGGAATGTAAATGGAATGTTCTCGAATTATGTACAAGATATGATGTTAGAATCCATACTATTGAAATTACTGATTATGTCTCTTGGAATGGTTGTTGGTATTGTTGTTGATGACATTGCTCGAGTTGAATTCTCGGGGATCTGAGTTTATGGGAAATGCTGCCCAAATTTACGCCGAAAATGAAGTGCTACCTTAGAATTGGATTTCTAAGTACTTATGGCTAATGTTTGGTATCTAATGACGTCGATGTAGATTTGCCATGACGAGATTTCAATTCGGATTAGAGCTTAGGAAGCAAGCAAGGTATGTAAAGCTTATCCTTCTTTCTCTTGGCATGTCTTAGACGGAAGTAAGCTATGATATGTTATGAGCCTTTATATGACTCTATTTTAGTTCCGAGCATGTTTATGATTCCTATTTCTTACTAATTTATAAGTTCATCCTGTGTAATGGTCAAGCTATGGTTTATATGTCTTTTGTATGGTCGGGTGCCCATTTCAAAAGTTTCATGTAAAGTTTGTTTGAAAAAATGCACATAATCTACGAATCGCCCGTATACTTGCAACATCATGGTCTCGGATTGCATTAAACGTTCGTAGATAAATTGATAACGACAACAACTAAAACGATAAGTAATATTAATTCATTCTTTGTCACACATGGGAGGTTTCTATGTTTGGTTCTAACATACCAACATGCACATATTGGGAAAAGTTTAATATGACTATTTTTCACACTACAACAATTAACTTATTTGTTTGTTGAGTTTAACTCATCACTTTTACACATATACACATGATACGCCAAACCTATATTTCAATTCCAACTTACTATATTCATGATTTTCATCCATTTTAACATACTAAAACATGCATACAAACTTTATAACACATAAAACATGATTAATTCTTACCTTTCTTCTTCAACTTAAGGATTTATGCGCATATGGTTTGCAAGGATGTAAATGATGGTTGGATGACCCGAATAACACTTCCACGTTACTTAGGGACCTGTATGTATTATGGTGTTATGATATGTCCGGTACGAAATAATTTTCGGATGGCTTGTATATATGTACTTGATTTTTTCAAAATATGATGTGATTACGAGAGCCTTGTTATATGTTCTTCGGGGAACTTCTCACTTTTTTTCTAAGTGTTGAGAATGGAGCAAAGATGACTTAGTGATCATCTTTTAAGCTCCTAAGTGAATCATACATGTGTCCCTTAGGCCCACATTGGTGTTAGGCAAATCCCACATTGGTTTAAAATCCCAAATTGGTTTGGGCCAATCCCACACCACACTCAAAGCAAGGAAAAATGCATGATTTTTAACTTCCAATAATTCCAATTTTGGTGATTATTTTATATATTGTTCCATGCCCGCAAATTCATGCGTATTATTTCAAAATAAAATCGAAGGTCAAAAGTCCCGACGGTTTTATCCATACGATATGTTTTTGTCCCTATACTTACCATAGTTAAACCGGATTGTCCCGATGTACAAAATACGAGGTTGGCATAACATCCTATTTGTTTTAGAACATTATGATTCGAATGTTAGATTGGGTACTTTGGGATCTTATTATGCTCGGGGAGTTCTTTACATCCAACACAACAATTCATTTACCAAACAACATGGTCAAGTAAAGAATTCGTACCGATTGCGTTTCATGCCGCGGAAACAAAGTAGGGATGTTCTTCGAAGATGTCTCCTCGGCCTTGGCGAGTCATTTTTCCCGATTATTGTTTGCCGATAGCATGTGTGATATGGTATCCACATCTTTATGTTAGAGACTTTCCTTGTCGTGTGTATCCAATATGGCTATTGTAAGCGCTGCTCTTCATAAGATAGCATTATGTTACGATTTGTTTGGATAGCGGATATATAAAATATTCTGAAGGATCACCAATACATTTACGAAGCATAGAGACGTGGAAGACGAAAAGCATGTTTGTTTCCGAAAAATTTTCATTATGTGCTTATGTCATGTTTTGCCTATTTGATGAATATTACAAGAGTCGGCCCAATATATCTCGGCCCTAGGTAAGGGCGGGTTCCTCTCTTGCCGAATCGGATAACAGGGTGTGACATGACACTTTAAGGAATACCCAATCACCAACCTGAAACTCTAAATGTCGACGGCGATTATCTGCATAAGATTTCTGTCGACTCTGGGCTGCTAATAATCTCTCCCGAATAAGCTTCACCTTATCAACTGCCTGCTGGATCACCTCTGGGCCAATCAACTTAGTCTCGCCAATATCAAACCAGCCAATCGGTGACCTGCATTTCCTGCCATAAAGTGCCTCATATGGTGCCATTTGAATACTGGAGTGGTAGCTGTTATTATAAGCAAACTCAACAAGCGGTAAATGGTCATCCCAGCTACCCCTGAAATCAATAACACAGGCCCGCAACATATCTTCCAGTGTCTGAATAGTGCGCTCGGCCTGTCCGTCAGACTGAGGATGGAATGCTGTACTGAGACTCACCTGGGTCCCCAATCCTTCCTGAAAGGATCTCCAGAAATTAGCTGTGAACTGGGCACCTCTGTCAGAGATAATAGATATGGGAACTCCGTGAAGCCTCACAATCTCCTTAATATATAGCCTGGCATAATCCTCAGCTGAGTACGTAGTCCGGACTGGGAGGAAATGGGCTGATTTTGTCAGCCGATCAACAATAACCCAAATGGAATCATACCTCCGTGGAGTGCGAGGTAAGCCTGTAATAAAGTCCATATTAATGATTTCCCACTTCCACGACGGTATCTCCATCTATTGCAATAATCCACCGAGCTTCTGGTGCTCAATCTTAACCTGCTGGTAATTCGGACACTGAGCGACGAACTCTGCTATGTCTCTTTTCATACCATCCCACCAATATAAGCATCTGAGATCATGATACATCTTCGTCGACCCTGGGTGAACAGAATAGCGGGCATAATGTGCCTCGCCCATAACCTGTCGCCGCAGCCCTGCAACATCAGGTACACATAATCTGCCCCTGTGCAATAATGCTCCATCGGATGTAAGCTCGAACGGGGTCTTTTCCTTCTCGTGGTTGTGTCTCCGTACCGTACCGAACAGATCCTCATATCGCGCCACTTAATCTCTTCTCCGTAATAGAGGATTCAACAATACCTCAAACGTAAACCCCAATATCTCCCGAATCGACCAAGCGAACTCCAAGACTAGCTAACTGATGGATCTCGCGAACCATTTCCTTCCTCTCTGATGGCACGTCTGCTAGACTGCCCATAGACTTACGGCTGAGTGCATCTACCACAACATTAGCTTTCCCTGGATGGTAGAGAATATCAACATCATAATCTTTCAAAGAACTCTAACCACCTTCTCTCGCCGCAAGTTCGGCTCCTTCGTTTAAAGATGTCGGAGGCTCTTATGATCTCGTATAAATATCAACGTGAACACCATATAGATAATGTCTCCACATCTTCAAAGCATGAATCACCGCGGCTAGCTCCAAATCGTGAGTAGGATAATTTCTCTCGTGTTTTCTGAGCTGCCGGGAAGCATAAACTATCACCCTGCCGTGCTGCATCAACACACACCCTAAACCACTACCAGAGGCATCACAATAAATAACATACCCATTTGGACCCTCGGGAAGAGTCGATCGGAGCCGTAGTCAACTTCTCTTTAGCAACTCGGAAGCTACGCTCGCAAGCATCGACCACCGGAACTTAGCTCCTCCTCCGAGTCGACCTTGTCAAAGGCGCGAAATCGAAGCAAATTTCTCTATGAATCTCCGTAATAACCGGCCAATCCCGTAAAAGCTACGCACCTCCGTAGGTGTCGTAGGCCTAGGCCACGATTCTTTACGGCCTCAATCTTCGGGTATCCACCGGATGCCATCGGCCCCAATAATATGCCCCGTAAATGCCACCGAAGTCGACGTAATTCACACTTAGAAAATTTAGCATATAGCTTCTGGTGCCGAAGTACGCCAAGTACCGTCCCCAAATGATCTGCATGTTCTGCTTCTGATCGTGAATAAACCAGGATGTCATCAATAAATACTATCACGAACATGTCTAAGAACGGTCCGAATACCCGATTCATCGTGTCCATAAATACGGCCGGAGCATTTGTCGCCCCAAAAGACATCACTCGAATTCATAATGCCCATATCGGGTCCCGAATGCCGTCATAGGAATATCGACCTCTCGTACCCGTACCCGATGATAGCCCGACCGCAGTCTATCTTCGAGAAACACTGGCACCCCCGCAACCGATCAAACAAATCATCAATCCGGGAGGGGATATTTATTCTTGATGGTTACCTTATTCCGTGTAATCAATGCACATCCGATCCATCCTTCTTTCTCACAAATAATACCGGCGCTCCCCCAGGGTGATATCGGGCCTAATAAATCCCTTCTCTAATAAATCTCTCACCGCTCTTTCAATTCCTTCAATTCCGCGAGGTGCCATTACGTACGGAGGAATAGATATAGCCGAGTATCCGGCAACAGATCAATAGCAAACTCTATCTCCCGCTCGGGGGAAAGACCGGAAGCTCATCCGGGAATACATCTAAAAATTCATTAGCCACCGGGACCGGCGAAGAGTCGGAACCTCTCGCTTCTAAATCATGTGCCGAACCGGATGATAAATATAGCCCTTTCTGATCATTTTTCTTGCCTTGAGGTATGAAATAAACTTATCCCTCGGCGATGCTGTATTACCTGCCCACTCTATAATTGGTTCCCCTGGAAATTGGAAACGGACTATCTTCTTTTGACGGTCAACATTAGCATAACAAGAAGCTAACCAATCCATACCTATAATCACGTCGAACTCAGTCATATCTAACTCTACCAGGTCTGCCTTAGTGCAACGACCACAGATAATTACCGAACAATCTCTATAAACCTGGCTGGCTATAACAGAATCCCCTACTGGTGTAGCTACCTCAAAAGGCTCTATCGGTTCAGATTCTATCCCAATTTTATTAGCAACAAGGGGAGAAATATATGATAAAGTAGAACCGGGATCAATCAGTGCATACACATCTCGAGAGAAGACCAGTAATATACCTGTAACGACATTAGGCGACGCCTCCTGGTCCTGCCGGCTGGCCAATGCATATATGCGGTTCGAAGGACCGCTAGAACCGGGAACTCCGCCACGACCTCTGCCGCGGCCGGCGCCGCGCCGGCATACCTCGCCCGCGGGGCGCATAGCTACCGAGGATGAAGATGAACCACCGACCGACCGGAGAGGGCCGAGCCGTTGCTCGCACCACCCCTAACCGGACAATCTCTCATCAGATGGCCCTGACGGCCACAAGTAAAACACGCACCGGTGGCACGAAAACACTCCCCGGGGTGCTGTCTCCCACAGTGGGAACACGGAGGTCCGGGGTGGTCTCATCTGACTACCGGAGCCTCTCGTCCAACCGCGGAGCTCGAAAACCGGAGCTCGCCCCGCCCCCGAATATCCCCGCACCCCTCGATCTCCTACCGGCAACCCGGGGTGTGCCCCGTGCCGGCCGGGAGAGGATATCGCCCGCCGGCCGCCGAGGCCGCCCTCGCTCGAAAATCCCCGAATACCCGGCCGGATCCGGCCCTCTTGGGTCGGCCCCTATCATAAGCCCCGTCGGCCGGGCGCCCTTGTGTCGGTCCTCCATACCTTGGGCGTGGGCCTGTATACGGCAATACTCCCCGGTCGGGCCGCCAACACCAAAGAGCTATCAACCATGTACTGGTCCAGTCCCATCACATACCGATGCATCCGGTCAGTCATATCAGCTACATAAGCGGACGCATATCTAGCCAGCGAGTCAAACTCCAACTATACGCCCGGACGCTCCGCCCCGCCGTTCAACGGCGGGGAACCGTCCACTCGGCTCGCCGTACCCTCTCGGAGTGAGAAAATGGGCCGAAAGGCCTCGCAAACTCGTCCCATACGGCCGGAGGGGCACCCTCACCTCTCGGACAATACCCAAGACTCATACCATTTGCGGCTACATCCCGCAACCGGTACGATGCCATCTCAACCGACTCAAGATCGGTCGCCTTAATCAACCGTAATGTACGCGACCGTCCGATAAACTCACGAGGTCCTCTCCGCGGGCTTCGACCCGAAAACTCGGTGGATTGCATGTCGAAACTCACGGGCCCTCGAACCGTCACGGCGGTCGCCCGATCACCCCCTACTCCAAGCCCGTGGGCCTCGCCCGCTACCAATCGGGTCGAAGCCGTACCGCCTCGCGCATAGCCCCATCATCCACCCCCGGGCCGGGGAGCCCGGAGGCGCGGGCCCTCGAACCTCGGGAGCCGGCGGTGGAGCCGCCCCCGACCGCAAACTGCCGCTCGCTCCAAGCCCCTCGAGTACCGGTGGTGTAGCCGAACGGGCCGCAGGGGGCACAATATCCGTACGTGCGCAACACGGGCCCTAGTAACTCGCGGGCCCGCCGGTCTCACCCCAACCGCCGTAGACTTGCCCTTCCGGGCCCCGTGGCCTTCCTCGGAGGCATCGCCGAAAACATAACATTTCGTCGAGAAAGGTCATCCCGATAACACGGCTCTATCGCACGATCTAAGATCGGGAAGGAAAGATAACATCCTAAATGTCCTGTAGCCTCCTGTTTATAGATGTGGTGCACAACACACCGATAAACAAGACTCTACTAGACACGGTCTGTAGACATTCCGAGGACGAACCGCTCTGATACCACTTCTATCACGACCCAACCCCGTAGGCCGTGACTGGTGCCCGAGCTGGGCACCCAAACACAATCAGTAATCCGAATCATATACAGATAGCTTATACGGACTCAAATATCAAACACTATCTCAGATTATATCAGCCTGTCGTAAAAACATATCAAACACAACCATGTATATATCAGAAGCCGACAAGGCTATCAAATGGCGCAACGGCCCAAAACATATACAAATGCAAGCCGACAAGGCTGCCACGGCGAAAGGGATCGCCCAGAACATATAATATACAAACACAACTGTACAGAATGGGCATAACCCACATACGTGTCCACAGACCTCTAAACAGACAAACAGAATCATATGACGGGACAGGGCCCCGCCGTACCCCTGAACAAATATATACAAATGCAACGAACGAGTGTATACCAAAATGTGGGCTCCGGAATAAGGGGAGCACTCCAAACAGCAGAAAAGGGTGTCCTAGACTGGCGGATCACCAAACGTACGTCTCCGTACCGCGGGCATGAAACGCCGCCCCGAAGAAAGGGGGTCGTACGAAATATGTACCGAGTATGCAAAGCGCAAAAAATGTAGTAAACGAATCCGAGTCATAATCGAAACGAAGTACGTAAAGTAAATGCATTTCCAAAATATCAAAATATTTATTTTCAAAATACAAATCATGCATAGGGCTCGAAAATATGGTCGCCGCCCGTCGATGGCGCCATAACACGGATAACACCGAAAGTTTCAAATCTCCGTATCCCCGTCACATATCATACACAAGATAACGCCATACACGGCCAAGATAACGCCAAATATAAGCGGAACCCGGCCCTCAGCGAGGAGCTCGGCAAACCATAACACAACATAACACCGGAGTATATCAAAGTGCGCACGACAACAGAACCGGCCCGGGACTCGGCGAAAGATATAACAGAATGCACGAACGGAGTCGTGAGTAACCATATGCATAAAATCATTATCATAGACTCAAATGATAAGTAAAATGACCATACTTAGAAATCGGAATGATAACCAAATCAAATTCTTTCAAAAGTCGTCAGGATTACCAAAGAAGAGTCGCGGGACCCATGGACGGGTGTCGACCCGAGTCGGGCCCGCCTATGAAAAACATACTCATCATACACCATACAATCACCTACGAGCATATCGAGGCAATCCGAGCCTTTCTGTGAAAGATACGGGCGTTCGTAGTTACAGAATTCTGTAAAAGCCAAACTTTTATGCAAAAGTTGAAAATCAAATATTTCAAAGACATAAAGGCCAATATTTCATCATATCA
Organism: Lycium ferocissimum; assembly: GCF_029784015.1. Taxonomy (NCBI): domain Eukaryota; kingdom Viridiplantae; phylum Streptophyta; class Magnoliopsida; order Solanales; family Solanaceae; genus Lycium; species Lycium ferocissimum. Next base: position 48,366 of record NW_026725518.1, read on the forward strand.
ACATACGAATTCCAAGAAACGAATAAGAGTCATAAACATGCTCGGATTGCGAGAATCGAATTTCCTCGAGGCTCGTGTCATAGCCTACTTGTAACTAAGGCATGCCAAAAGAAGGAAGGTGAAGCTTTACATACCTCAAACGCTCTCCAAGCTACTCCAAACTCAAGCTAATGTCAACCTACGTCTCGGGCTGCCCAAGGTCTACAAATAAGTCATAATATGCCAAACATTAGCCATAGGCATTTAGGCATTTAATTCCAAATTAGCCCTTAATTCTACCGAAATTTGGGCAAAAGATTTCCCCCGTAAATAGGCCAACCCCGAGAATTTAACTCGGCCAAATCAACAACAACAACAACAACAACCAACCTAGCAACATCAATAATCAATCCGAAAGGCAATATTACATTAGTAACTCTCTTTTACATCATTCAACAACTTTCAACATATTCAATTCAACGGCTTACCTTCAAGCCAACATCGACGCTTATACATTCAAATACTAACCCGAACCCATACCAACAATATTCAAAGACATTTCAAACAATTCATACAACATTCCCAACAATCCAAAGAATTGCTCCAAGTTACCCGAAAACAAACCCCAAACCCGAGAACACAACTATAACCCATTCCTCACTTCCAAATCATGATTTGCACCAACAACCCACATTTTAACAATGCTATTCTTATAAATATGGAAATTGCATTAAATGCACATAATCCTCCAAATCAGCCCGCAATACTTGCAACATCAATTCGAGTCATTAAACTCTTATCGTCAACCGAGAATTCATAACGACAACAACTAAAACGATAAGTAATATTAATTCATTCTTTGTCACACATGGGAGGTTACATTCGGCCAACATACCAACATGCACATATTGATAATTCTCATTCATTTCTTCACACTACAACAATTAACATACTACATAGAACTTAACTCATCACTTAAACACAACATACACATCACACGGCCAAACCTCATATACACGGCCTCAATTCCAACTTACTATATTTCATGATTTTCATCCATTTTAACATACTACAACATGCATACAACCTTTATAACACATAAAACATGATTAATTCTTACCTTTCTTCTTCAACTTCACAAATAGGCTAGGGTTTGCAAGGATGAAAACGGATGGTTGGATGACCCGAATAACACTTCCACGTTACTTAGGGACCTCAAATTAGTGGATTTGCATCAACGAAATAATTTTGGGATGGCTTGTTTTGGACTTGATTTTTTCTCCTCTTGGCCGAGAGCCTTGTTGGTTGTTCTTCAACTTCTTACTTTTTTTTCTAAGTGTTGAGAATGGAGAAAGATGACTTAGTGATCATCTTTTAAGCTCCTAAGTGAATCATACATGTGTCCCTTGGCCCACACATGTGTTGGACCAATTAAAATTGTCCACAAATTGTGTGGGCCAACTCCCACACCACACGGCCAAAGCAAGGAAAAATGCATGATTTTCAACTTCCAATAATTCCAATTTTGGTCCCAAATTTTCCTAATTGTTCCATGCCCGCAAATTCATGCACAACTTATGTCTCAAAATAAAATCGAAGGTCAAAAGTCCCGACTTTGTATCCCGTAATGGTTTTGTCCCTAACTTACCATAGTTAAACCGGATTGTCCCGATTTACAGAATACGGGTTATAACATAGCGTGACTTCACTGATCCTTATGTTTTACTTGTCTTCGCCTCTCTTATCTCACACCCGGTATCGGAATAGGCCTCTGGTTCAAACATAGCCATGTCTTGTTGTCCTCACTACCAAGTCTATCTCGGTAATTTAGCTTAAGCCATCTTTACATCTTTCCTTAATGCATCCGGAATCTCATAACCATATTGTCTTTACTGAATCCAAACTTTTCTCATTACATATTCACTTAGTCTCATCCCTAGCATATAAATGTTCATAGGTAACATAACCACCCTTATACGACTTGTATAAAGTATATTCCATCTTAGCTGCGGCCTTTTCTTCTCCTAGTTCACTCTACTCTACACATTCCTTCCGTCCTAACATTCGATTGTAGCCTATCCGGTCACCCTCTTCTCCCTTCCTTTACTCACTCCTTTGATGCTCTCACTCCCTACTATAGGAGGTTTTCCATTATTATTTTCTTCTTCTCCCCTTACGGTTCATAGTCACAGTATTATTAGCGAACAACCTTATTACCCACGTCTTAGCCTTTAATCCAAAGACAAACAGTTGTTATTCTTCACAATGTCTCTGTAAGTTACTCGTTATCATTCCCTTGTCATACTCTCTCCCCTTTTAAGCATTCGCTCTCCAATGTCGTGTCATTTGAGATCTCCAAAATTAATTCTCAGCACTATCTCAATCACCATTCTCGCTTCTACCCCTTTGGCTGGCTTTTAGATCTTACTAACTTGTCTCAGCAAGGAACCTTACCTGTAGCCCAAGCATCCGTATCAAATATATTGTAGTGTCGATTGTCTCCACCTTACACTTGCATCTCTCGCACCCGCTTCCCCCCTTTAAGGGGTGTACTTATACCATTACCCGATTATACTTTGCCCTATATCCTCATTTTCCAATCTCAACTAGGTGGCACTTTTACTCCGACATTCTGATCCCCTTGTCGTTCATCTGCTCACTTTATTCCTTTTCCAAATATCATTGTATTGGAACATTCCAAGCTTAATCTGTAGTGAAAACAGCATCAACTTTCCTTGTAACGTTTGTGCCCTTTTATTTTCCCTCTCACTTGAACTTCGTTACCCTGTCCAATTAATGCCTTCATATACAGCCCCGTTGGTCGCCGGAATACACATGTCCGCCCATATAGCCATGTACGGAATATCATAGACATACGTACACATATATTTACTACCATCTCACTTACAAAATATTTCAAACACTATTCCAACTCACCCCGATTCTAAAGCCGTGGCGCACCTTCTTTCTCTTCACCGGTCTAGCCCGTCTCGGCCTACGCGACCTCTTAAGGTTTTCCCCCACTCCGCAGACTCTAATTTTTCCTTTGATTACTCTAGCTTTTCATTTACTTCTTGCGTCTGAATTTGTAGAACTTTCGGAAAACTTCCCAGGGGGTCACCCATCCTAAAATTGCTCTCACTCCAGCACGCTTAACCTCGGAACTCCGATGAAATACGATGCTTTAATGTTGATATAATCGCGTCCACTTTATCGCATGACCTCCGTCACGTAATCTGGGGTAAATTGAAGCCTTTACAGATTTCAACACGCTCTCATAACACAATTACTATTTTAGCCCTTCTTTGGTCCTCAGTATTCGCTTTTCACCTATGGATATGAGTACTTTTCGTCCTAAATGTCACACCCTTAATCCGATAGGGTGTGATGGGCACCCGACCCTTACCTAGGGCCGAGCGAACCCACTGACTCTCGTGATATTCATAATCATACTGGGCCCTTAAACCGTAACATAAATACATCATGAAAGGTTTGCGGAAGTCAAATATACTTTTCATACTTTTTCAAATCAAACGAACTCTATTATCGTATAAAATCTGCAAAATAATGCGTAACAATACATCGGCTTATGGAGCCGCTCACAAACTGACATACTATACACATGACTCGTCTCCGCAAAGTCTCTAACATGGAACATGATACCACAACAACAATACGCCGACTCCTAGCAAAGACCGAGAAAGCGGAGCTCGCCAATCCCGCCGGAACATCTTCTCGCTAATATCTTCACCACCTGGGCACTCGCGCGGTACGAAACGCAGCCCCCGAAGAGTGGGGGCCGCACGTGAATATACCGAGAATGTGTGCTGGGGAATACGTAAAACGAGATCATAACCGAGGCGAGGAGGAAAGATAAAGGAACATAATAAACTTAATGTCGGGCGTGTGCTTGTATCTGAAAGACAAATCATACATACGAGGTGCAGAAGACCAATATAATGATCGGAATGCCGAAATGCTTAGCTTTCTTTTTAAAACATTTCTGTCTCATATATATAGAAAATAGATCATATCATAGTAGCTAACATTAACCGATGTGGGATTCGCCTAAACCAATGTGGGATTCGCCTAAATCAATGTGGGATTCGCCTAAGGCGGCCTTACGCTCACCCCCCTCACTTTGGGACCCGTTTGCATGCCGAGATTTGCCCCACCATTGGGTTTGCCCCACCACCGGCTCTGAAACCAACAGATCATATTCCTGAATACGTATATATAACATATAACATGTCCCGGCCCTCCAGAGAGGGACTCGGTAAACGGGATCATCAGATTATCATATCGTCACATTAGACAGAATCATCATATTATCATATCATCACATTAAACAGAATCATCATATTACCGTATCATCAGAACAGATTCATTATATTATCAGATCATCACATTATCAAAACATCATGTCATCGTATCATCGCATTATCATATCATATACCCTATGCGGTCCGTATTAGACCTACATGGATTGAAACGTGGTCGCCCCACCGCCTGGCGCCACAACTCATCATACTTCGGAAGTTTTCATATCTCTGTCTCTCCGTCACACATCATATCATATAACCACGATACCCGGCCAAGAGGGGCTCGGCGTACCGGATACATCATAACACCATAACATCAGACGCTCATCATACTTCGGAAGCTCATCATACTTTGAATTGTGCGCACGATAGTAACCTGCCCGCACTCATGAAGGAAGTAACAATAATATGCACGAGCGTAATCGTGGGATCTATATGCAACTCACAACATTTATACGTACTTGGTCATTAATCAAACAAATTATCATTTACAAGCCAATGGCATTAGTCAATTCAAATCTCTTCCGGATATTACTGGGAAACATATCAAATAAAACTCTATCGATCATAGTTACATATCCAAATCATATGCATACGAATTTCATTTCGACATTTGCACAAATTCCATAAAACAATCAAAACAGACTATCATTTAAAACCAAGCCAATAGTTATAGTCAAACTAGTTCTTTCGAAATGTTACTGGACTTGTCAAATAGAACTTTAGCCATCATAGTTACGGATCAACATCATATACATACGATTTCTCACTTCAGACTTAACAGATAAGTGAGTAATCATATTCGGAAGTCGGGTTGTTAACCATATTAAGTTCTTTTAACAAGTTGCTAGAACTATACAAAGGAACATCTTGCGTTCCCACGGACAAATACACAACCGATCCGGGCCCGCCCGTGGAGGTTAAGATCATCATACACTAGCAGAACCTCCTACGGACATATCGAAGCGATCCGAGCCTTCCTATGGAAGTTACGGACGTTCGTAGTTACCGTCCCTTTACGAACAAAATCTTTCTAGCGCATGTTCATATATATAATCTTACAAAAGGCATAAGGACCACAATTTAACTATATTACGAATACGGGATATCAAGAAGCAACTAAGACTCACAGACGTGCTCGGATCGTAGGAGACAGAGTTACCCTAGGATCATATCATAGCCTACATGTACTAATACATGCCAAAGAAAAGAGGGTCAAGCTTTACATACCTTAGCCGCTTCCTAAGCTAATCCGAACTTGCGTCTCGACTTCTCACGATCTTAGCTGCTTCCTAAGCTAATCCGAACTTGCGTCTCGACTTCTCACGATCTCTTCCTCCAAGTTCCTCTGGGCTAATGCACATTTATTTTGCAAGAATCAACGCGTCGCTTGTCCCAAAACTATTCCACGTTAACGAGGGCCTTCCAATTGGTATGAAAAAACTAGAAAGAAAAGAATTTTCATGGTCAAGACGGAAGACACCATTTTTCGACCAGCTTGGCCGATTGTCTTTCTCCTTTCTTTTTCTCCATCTTTCTTGAATTTTCCAAGTTTAAAATGATGTGTTGTGTCTTATTTTAGCATCATACTTGTATATATATATATATATATATATATATATATATATATATATATATATATATATATATATATATAAATACACATGCACATGGCCTTTCTTTTTTTCTCTTTTTTTTTTTTTTTTTTTTTTTTTCATTTCCAATTTTTCTCCAATTTTCTATAATTCTCCTAAGTCACCAAAGATGATTAAGTCTTGCATGGTAATCTTATATATATATATATATATATATATATATATATATATATATATATATATATATATATACAACTCCCACAAATATGTAGTGTACACATGTACCACTTATTTCATGGCACAAAAATATCGCAAGTTAGGGTGGGGCCTACGGCCACTTTGGCCATTTGGCCACTTCATGAATTATTTTTTTCTTCAACTCCTTGCCCTTAATTTTTACTCATTCCAAATTTATCCTTAATTCTCCATACCAATAAATGGTGAACATACAACTTGTGCATTCTTAACAAAACCGAAAAAAAATATCACCTTGTCCTTAACCTTCCGTCATTAATTCGGAATATCCAAATGTACAAAATGCGAGGTATAACATCCTTCCCCCCTTTAGAACATTCGTCCTCGAATGTTCAACTAGTCTTACGGGGTCCCATAAGCACCTCGGGGGAGCTCCCTTTTCATAGCTATTGCCATCCTTCATACTATCTCTTAAGCTATCCAATACCATCTTTTTGTCACACTCTTTTTCTTCATACACGTCCACTTCCGGTCGTGTCATTCAAAGTCTCTGGCAAAACTTCTCACACTACCTTAAACATTATCCGACTTTTATCCACTTATTGTCGGTTCTCCCGATCCTACTAACTCACTTCAAGCAAGGGTCTCATTTGTAGCCCGGCGTCCATATCAAACACACTACCGTATCAACGTTTCTATCTCCTCCCACATTTCTCTCACCTACTTCCCCCTTGGGGGGTGTACTTATACCATTATCCGTTTATACTCGCCTCATGTCCTTATTTCCAATCTTCAATTAGACAAAGACTTTTTTATTCCGACGGTGAGCGTCCAAAGTCCTCTTGAAATGTTATCTCTATCTCAACTAATCTCGGTATTTCCCGGTATCCCCTTATCATTTCTCCCGCTTATGCCTATCCCTTATTCTCGCACACGAGGGATCTTATGCTACCTTTGTGTCACCGTAACACACTTCTTCTACATAGTCCTTCTCTCGTTTTCAAAACGTACTCTATTCACTCACATTCATCCGTATCATCCCACCATTTTCTAACATTCGTTCTACTTCGTTTCCCATCTTTCTATAACTCGAGCTCTCAGTCCCGTCATTTATGGTACTCGTGTCCTTAGTTGCACACGTCATACCCTATTACTACACTATTGTCCCACTTCCTTCTTATTTCCCCGTTCCGTTAACTCCTTCTCCTTACCGACCTGATCCGCCCCGTTCTACGTGTCCTCTTAAGATTCCTGGCCACTCCGCATACTCTAATTTTTCTTAGACTACTCCAGTTTCTCATTTGTTTCTTACATCTGAATTTGTAAGATTTTCAGAAAACTTCCTGTGTGGTCACCCATCCCGAAATTTCTCTCTCCCGCACGCTTAACCTTGAAACTTTAATAAAATCGGGTGCGTTAGTGCCACGATCGCGTCCACCTCACCACACACCTCCCGCATATAGTATCGAGTAAGCTTCGGAATCTTAGCATATTCCCAAAACGCTCTCACAACACATCTTGCCACGCCTGTCTTATTGATATCCTTATCTTAATCGTAGTGTTACTTCCCTCGACTCTAGTCTTGTCATATTTTCCCCTTACCTATCGGCTCGGTTTGGTACCTATCATATCGCTCATTCCGCTTAACTTATTCAAGTAGCAGCCATACCCACGGCTCAGTCAAATCCCATTGTTACTATTAACACGACCTTTTTCCAAACATGTTCCAAACTTATGCCTCATTCTCGTATTATTCCTAGAAAAATTTTGGCAGAGTTTCTTCTGTATTTCTTACTATCTCCAAAACTCCGCACGCAAATACCAATAGTGCCTCGCGGGCCATCATCATACGTACACATCATATCATATCGTATCATATCGTGTCATACGCACAGGGCTCTCAATATTCATAAACGTCTAAAAATAATAGACTTACCTCATATGTCCAACCCGACTGCACGTGTTACACTTTCCTCTTTACTTTCCCTTTCAGATTTTTTTTTCAACTTTACACTTCAGTCGTACCTCAATACCGTACTCGACATATACCTTTCGTACCTTTGCTTACCTGCGTGCTCTGTAACTTCCTATATCGTCGGTCGCCTTCCTCTGTCAATGCCATTCTTCTGCTAAAATCAAACGTTAGTAACGGAATCTCATCTCCTATGACTTGGCTCTATGGCACGATCTAAGATGTGAAAAGAAAAGTAACCATCCTAGATGCCCGTAGCCTCCCGTTTATAAATGTGGCCGGCTTCACACCATAAACAGACTCTCTGGACACGACTTGCGGCAGACAACCCCTAGGACGAACCGCTCTGATACCAATTTGTCACACCCTTAATCCGATAGGGTGTGATGGGCACCCGACCCTTACCTAGGGCCGAGCGAACCCACTGACTCTCGTGATATTCATAATCATACTGGGCCCTTAAACCGTAACATAAATACATCAAGAAAGGTTTGTGGAAGTCAAATATACTTTTCATACTTTTTTAAATCAAACGAAGTCTATAATCGTATAAAAATCCGCAAAATAATGCGTAACAATACATCGTGCTTATGGAGCCGCTCACAACCGACATACTATACACATGACTACGTTCGCAAAGTCTCTAACATGGAACGTGATACCATAACAAGAATACGGCGACTCGGCGGCACTGTGAGAAAGTGGAGCTCGCCAATCCCTGGCCGGAACATCTTCTCGCTAATATTCTCAACACTGTGTGCACACGCGGCATGAAAACTTCGACCCGAAAGGGGGTCGACGTGAATATGTGCGAGTATGTAAAGAGGGAATACGAGTAAAAATGTGATCATAACCGAAGTGAGGAGTGCAGACAGTGAACATAATAACCGTAATGTCAAGTGTAGCTTGTATCCTAAAGACAAATCATACATACGAGGTGCGTAAGACCAATATAATGATCGGAATGCCGAAATGCTTAGCTTTTTTTTAAAACATTTCATGCCTAGTATATATATGAAAAAAGAGATCATATCATAGTAGCTAACATTAACCGATGTGGATTCGCCTAAACCAATGTGGGATTCGCCTAAGGCGGCCTTACGCTCACTTTTTTCCTTTGGGACTCGGCGTACCGCCGAGGTTTGCCCCACCATTGGGTTTGCCCCACCACCGGCTCTGAAACCAAAAGATCATATTCCTGAATACGTATATATAAAATATAACGTGTCCCGGCCCTCCTGTGAGGGACTCGGTAAACGGGATCATCAGATTATCATATCATCACACGGTTAATCATCATATTATCATATCATCACATTAAACGTAATCATCATATTACCGTATCATCGTAACGTATTCATTATATTATCGTATCATCACATTATCAAATCATCATGTCATCGGATCATCGATTATCATATCATATACCCCATGCGGTCCGTAATATAGACCCCATGGACACGGGAACGTGGTCGCCCCCTCGCTGGGCGTCACAACTCATCATACTTCGAAAGTTTTCATATCTCCGTCTCTCCGTCACACATCATATCATATAACCACGGTACCCGGCCAAGAGGGCTCGGCGCATCGACACATCATAACACCATAACATCGTACGCTCATCATACTTCTAAGCTCATCATACTTCGTATACAAGGCGCACGATAGTAACCGGACTCGGGACTCGAAGCGAAGTATAATAATATGCACGAGCGTAATCGTGGGATCTATATGCAACTCACAACATTTATACAGACTTACCGCATTAATCAAACAAATTATCATATACAAGCCAATGGCATTAGTCAATTCAAATCCTTCCGATATTATCTTGAAAAACATATCAAATAAAACTCTATCAATCATAGTTACGTATCCAAATCATATGCATACGAATTCTCATTTCGTACATTTCCGCACAAATTCCATAAAACAATCAAAATTTATATCATTTAAAAAACCAAGCCAATAGTCATAGTCAAATCCAGCTTTCTTTCGAGTGTTAATGACTTGTCAAATAGAACTTTTAGCCATCATAGTTACGGATCAACATCATATACATACGATTTCTCACTTCGACTTAACGGATAAGTGAGTAATCATATTCGGAAGTTTCGGTTGTTAACCATATTAAGTTCTTTTAACAAGTTGCTAGAACTATACAAAGGAACGTCTTGCGGGCCCACGGACAAGTACACAACCGATCCGGGCCCGCTCGTGGAGGTTAAGATCATCATACGCTACAAAACCTTCTACGGACATATCGAAGCGATCCGAGCCTTCCTATAGAAGTTACGGACGTTCGTAGTTACCGTCCCTTTAACGAAGAAAATCTTTCTATGCATGTTCATATATAATCTTACAAAAGGCATAAGGACCACAATTTAACTATATTACGAATACGGATATCAAGAAGCAACTAAGACTCATAGACGTGCTCGGATAGTAGGAGTAGTGTTACCTCGGGGATCATATCATAGCCTACATGTACTAATACATGCCAAAGAAAAGAGGGTCAAGCTTTACATACTGTCACACCCTTAATCCAATAGGGTGTGATGGGCACCCGACCCTTACCTAGGGCCGAGCGAACCCGCAGACTTTCGTAATACACATAATCATACAGGGCCCGCAAAACGTGTCATAAGTTCATAATGAAAATTTTTGAAAAACGAACATGCCTTTTATCTTTATCAAACAAATAAAAACAGAATACAACAAATCTGTAACATAATGCATTATAATACACCGGAGAACACATAGCGCTCACATACCGACGTTTTATACACACGACACTGTACAAAGTCTCTAACATAATTCCGTACACCACAACAAAAGCACTGACCCAAAGAACACTCCGGAGGAAATGGAGCTCGCCAATCCACTCGGGAACATCTTCTAACATCTTTGCTTATCCTCAGTAGGTACCGCGTGGTACGAAACGCGCCCCCCGAAGAAAGCGGGGTCGGTACGACATATGTACGGAGTATTAAAGCATGAAATACAAACAACGAAGTCATAACCGAAGTCGGGGTACGGAAAGTGCATAATAGCCGAATACCTAAGTGTTTTGCCGTACAAATCATACATAAGAGGCGTAAGATACATACGATAACTGAATGCCAGAGCTTCGCTGAAAACATTTCGTTTCATATATACGAAAAAACAAACACATATTAC
>NW_026725519.1:0-58011 GCF_029784015.1 Lycium ferocissimum
CGATTCTTTCCCTTCAATTATTCGATTTAATGAGCATGAATGAAATTTGTCCGTGGTGTAACACACATAACCTGCCTTGGTACCTTAAAGTACGTACCATCATCTCCCCCGTGTTCGAAAGTCGTTGTCTTATACTTGTAAATCCCCTCTTTTAATTGTAATAAGTAGGGATCATCGAGCTACTTTTCGTTTACCTCGGCTGCTAAGGAGGAATAAGCTCTGTTCTGAACGACAACCCCACTATCTTCTAAGTCCAAAAGTCGAACTCCAAGATTCGCTAAACGGTGGACTTTCCTTACTATAATTCTCATGCACTGCTGAACATGTGTTATGTTTCCAATACTTGCTTTCTCTCTTAAGGTACTTCCTGAAAATACTCACAATATTGTTGTGCGTTAAGTCTTTAACCAACAACCTAAAGATTAGAGCCTCGTGTATTGAAATCACGGCGTGACACATAACTGGCATGATCTTATAGCTTTTACGATCGCTTAATTGATAATAACTGATCTTGACACAAGTCGATCTATGATTATTCTACTCACTTTGTGCATCTTTGTACATGTGAGGCACATTCCTTGTAAAGATTATCTCCTTATGCCCTCATTACTGTGCTGAGGATCTTCATATATCATGCTAAGCCTTCGGGTTTGCAATTATCCAACTGGACTTACTGATGATGTACACATCTCTCCATCAGACCAAAGATTAAGGTCTTATACTTGCGGATCCTACTTTTTTTCTGGGATCCAACCAACTTTCCTTATCTTCTGCAAAAAAAAATTCATACTTTACATCACTGATGACTTTTCTTTCAACTCACTTCTGGGCAATCTTCCTTAATAGGGAAAACAGAATTACTTACATGGACTGGCAACTAATGTATTTTCAACTTGCATATTCTATCTTAATGACTTAACTTTGCTCCTACTGTCAGTGTTAGGGAAAACCCATGTTTGATAACTCTTAAAGACTATTCTTCTAAAGTTTGTTGTCTTACTGCCTAGCTGACTTTCTTCTACCATTGTCACTATACTTCGAGTTTAACTTAAACTCTTTCGGTTCTAACATGCATTTGGTGTATTCAAACTGTCACCCATTCACTAGTGTTAACCTGACTAAGGATATCAAATCATGCGTATACTAGCTCTGCTGAAACTGCTAATTCACTGTATCAACTAAAAACATACTTGTTATTCTTCTACTAACCACCTGCTAGCATCATGTCCTATTATTTTTGTTATATCCCGCATTTTGTACGTTGGAATATTTTAAGACAATTGCGGGAAGTTAAAGAAGGCCATTCTCCGGTTTTGTTTTAATGCTCAAGTCGCTCATAAGTATTATTGGCATGGAATATTAAGAGCAAATGTGGAATTTGGGAATTATTATAGTTCATGACTTGTTGGAGAAGCCATTGTGGTTGTGGGCCCCACTTATATCTTGGTCAATTATTTGCAAGCCATGCAATGGGACAAGTGTTCATCTTATTGTGGGAACTATACATATATATATAAGGATGACAAAATAAGGTCATTAGTCATCTTTTACTAATTGAGAAAAATCTAGAAAATTGGAAAAAAAAAAAAAAAAAAAAAAAAAAAAAAAGAAGAGAAAGACATGGAGCATGTGCATGGTCATGTGCACATTTATATATATATATATATATATATATATATATATATATATATATATATATATATATATATATATGGATGACTAAGTCAAGCAAGACCAATTCATCTTTTCCACTTTGGAAATTTCAAGAAAGATGAAGAAAGAACAAGAAGGAGAAAAACGGCCAAGTATGGCTGATTTGATTCTTGGAAAATTGATCATGGGAAATTATTTTCTCCTTGTTTTCCTACTAAATGGAAGGTCCTTATTAACATGGGATGAGTGTTGGAGCAAGCAAGTTCCTTATTCTTGCAAAATATCAAGCTAGCCGAGTGAAGAACAAGTGAAGAAGGTATGGTTCAACCTTCTCTTTTATATGTTATGAATGGCTTGTGGATGTTGTAGTATGTGGAGGTGAATAAAAATCATGAAAACATAGATGTTGGTGTTGAACCGTGAACATGGAAAGATGTGTGTGTGGCCGTGTGTGTGTGTAGTAATGTAGAGAGATGAATTAATTGAATTTAGCATGTTTTTGTGTTGTTGTAATGTGTAGAAAACGAATGAAATTCATGAAGTTGAGTGTGTTGGAGTTGTGGCCGAAAGTGGGCTGCTTTGCATAGCAATGAATGAACTAATTTCATTTAGCATTTTTGGTTGATGTCTCCATGGATTCTATGTTGATAATGAAGGTCTAAATGATTTAAGTGAAGTTATATTCATTATAGGATGTTGCCGAAGTTGATGTGAATTGTATATAGTTTCATGGATTTATGGAAAATAATGTTGTCAAGGTGCGAATTGTTGGTATAGTTGATGAATTTGAAAGAAAGAAATGTGTCGTCGAAGTTTTCTTGAAATTGGATGGTTTCGGTGCATTGTGTATTGCACGGGCTGTTTTGAAATATTGTGCGAATTGCTTGGAATATTCTTAAATCTTGTTTGGATGGTTGTCGGTTTGGTTGTTGTTGAATAATTGGCCGAGTTAAATTCTCGGGGTTGATGGATTTATAGGGGAAGTGCTGCCAAAATTTCGGTAGATAAGTGTTACTTCAAAACTCAACTTCTATAATGCTAATTACTGTTGGGTAAATGTGACCAAATTGTAGATTCTGGCGAATTTAGAGCTCGAGTCTGGAGTAACGGAAAAGGCGGAAAAAGGTATGTAAGGTTTCACCTTCCTTCTTTGGCATGTCTTAGATGTATTAGGTTTGGATATGGGCCTCGGGGACGATCCTATTCCTAGAAATCTAAGATTGAATTTGACCCTTTTTCATTCAATAGAATTGAATTAAATGTTCTATGAATAGTTGGAAAAGTTGTATAAACACTTAGAACTTGCACAAATAGGACCCGACTACCTTAAAACTCTCGAAAGTGATGTCATAAAAAGTAACACATGTAAATTGTGCACGCCACCTCATTTGACTCGAGGTGGGCCCACTGTTCCCGGATTTTCTTTATTGCTCTGTTTATCAAACGATAAGTGTTGTAACTACTCTAATGAGAATATGTCTATGATAAATATGGCAAGAATGCTTCCATGACTAAGAGTCTTAAGTTAAGAATCTAATACGAATATGAAAGTGTTAAACTAGTTCTTGATCTTTAAGTTTATTCCTTGGTTATGATACTATTTTCTAAAGATTTCAAGCATATGAACTAACGTTTATGATGTCCATGATTTTGTTTCATGTTTTCTTTTAATATTATTTTCCGTTAATAGTTCTGACCTTATGTCACTCCGATGGATATATGATTTTCCTTGGACCCTCCCGCATGCTTATATAACATATGTATATGAGATATGTATATATACATGGGGTGGGGGAAGGGATACATGGGGGAAATGGGAAGGGAAACATGTTTCATTGCCACCGGTCGGTGGCGTTATCATCCCGGACGCGGGATGCCCGGACGCGGGATATATGGGCGAGCCGACGTGTTTCGGCGCTATGTGGGCGAGCCGACGTTGTTCGGTGCTATGACATGACACGATATGATATGACATGACAAAATATGCTATGACATGATACGATACGCTATGACATGATACGATATGCTATGACACGACACGATATGCTATGACATGACACGATATGCTATGCTATGATATGATATGATATGATATGATATGATATGATATGATATGATATGATATGATATGATATGATATGATATGATACGCTATGATATGATACGATATGATACGATATGATATGATATGATATGATATGATATGATATGATACGCTATGATACGACATGATATGATATGATATGACATGATATAAGTTCTACTTTCTATTCCTATGAAAAGAGATTTTTTTTTTAAAAAAAAATAGGCATGCGTGGTATCCGGCCAAAAAGGCATTCACATGTACGGTTACTCTTTTACCTCATCATCCGTCTATGATCCCATGATGTTTATATTGATGCTTGATGTTGCTCATTATCTTGCTCTCGTACCTTACATACTCGCACATATTCCGTGCGACCCCCTTTCTTCGGGGCGCATTCATGCCGCGTGTACACCTGTGAGTAAGACATTAGCGAAGGTGTTCCGGCTTTGGCGAGCTCCATTTTCTCCCCGAGTGCCGCCCGAGTCGGTGTATACGTGTGTTATGGTATCTGATTATGTTAGAGACTTTGCAGACAGAGTCATGCATATAAGAGTCATGCTCTATAAGCCGTCGTATTGCTATACATGATATTACAGATTTTGTACGGTCGCAAGTTTTGTTTGATTTGAAAAGATATAAAGTATGTTCGTTTGTCGAAAATTTTTCATTATGCATTCGTGATCTAGTTAGGGCCCATTATGACTACGAGTACTATGACAGTCAGAGGGTTCGCTCGGCCCTAAGTAAGGGTCGGGTGCCCATCACACCCTATCGGATTAAGGGTGTGACAAATTGGTATCGGGCGGTTCGTCTTGGGGGTGTCGCAGTTGTGTCCGTGTAGAGTCCCGTTTATGGTGTGAAGCGCGCCACACTTATAAACGGGAGGCTGCGAGGCATCTAGGATGGTTACTCTTCTTTGGTATCTTAGATCGTCTTTGTAGAGCCAAGTTATAGGAAATGAGATCCTTTGTACTAATCTTTGATTTCGGCGGGAATGACATTGACGGGCGGAAGCGATCGGCGGTATGGAAGGTTACAAAGCACGCAGGTAAGCAAGAAAATGTGATATGTGTAGTCGTGCTGAGCATATGAGGTAAATTTAATATCTCCGGACCTTTGTGAATATTGAGAGCCCTGTGTGGCTATGATACGATACAATATGATGTGATATGTACATATGATGATGGCCCCGTGAGGCACTTTATTGGTATTTCTGCGTGCGAGTTTTGGAATAGTAAGAAATATAGAGGAAACTGCCGAAATTTTTCTAGAAATAATACGAGAATGAGATACAAGTTGGAAAATATTTTGAAAAAGTCGGGTTTGTTATACCCCGCGTTTTCAAATCATGAGTTTGACATGTACCTCATCGTAGTAATGGGATGTTTTGAAAGGCACAAGCCATGGAGAGTACGTAACGACGAAGAGAAAGGGTGAATTACGATCTCGTAAGTCGTAATCGGAAAGAATATTTTGAAACACGGTAACATGACCATTATTAGTGTAATAAGTGATAAATATCATGTATGGAGAATTTTGGAATATTTCGGGATTGAGCAAATTGAAGAAAATAAGCTCGACGAAAATTTGAGAAACACGGGACGGATTTTAGTCAACTTTGGAGGCGCATATCTCATAGTATATGTGGAGTTTTAAGGTGTTTCAAAATCCTAAAATGAAGTTCGTCGAGTCTAGTTTGTAATGCAACAAACCATTCATTGATAGGACATCAGAGTAGAGAATTATAGACGTTACAAACTGAAAGATCGACGCAGAAACAGCATTCCCGCGGTACCGCTACGATCGTTAGCTACGGAAACCGACTTCGGCGGAGTCCGTTTTAAGGGACAAAAATCTCATTTTTTTTCAGCACAAAATTCCCAATATTTCCAGAAAATTCAGCACAAAAAAGGGAGCAAATATACCTCACAAAATGAGGATTTTGAGTGAAATTTCAAGTAATGAAGTACCAATCGAAGTCCGGGCAGCGCATGGTCACGAATATAATTTCATTTGGAATTAGAGGAGCATGGGAACAAGAAAATGTTGAAGAAGGTAAGTTTTAATCCTCTTTTCACATGTTATGGATGGTTTATATGTGTTGTGGTGTGTGGAAATTCATGAAATATGGTATGTTGAAGTTGGAAATGTAGGTGTTGGCCGTGTGATGTATGGAATTGGTATGGAAATGGATTAATTTTGTTTAAGGTATTAGTTGAGTTGTCGTGATCCTTATGATGTAAATGAGGGCTAAATGGTTTAAGTTGGCAATAAAATGGATTGTAGAAGGTTATGTCATTTTAGTGTGATTTTATGATATTATGGGAAATGAAGTTGTTAAAGTATGGATTGATGTTGTTGATCATGAATTTGTAAGTAGGAAATGTGTTTGATGGTTTTGTTATATATGTAAGACTTTTTTGGGTGAAATATGGAATTGATGGAATTATTGAATAGTGGATATATGGCTTGGAATATTCTTGGCCTATGTTTGTATGATCTTAAATTAGTGTATGAATATGGAAATATTGATATTGACTTGAAAGTGTAAAGTTGGTTTGGAAGTTGTTGCATTATTCGGAAAAGAAGACTATTTATGTTAGAATGCGTTTTAGTCGATCATTGATGACTATTGGTATTGTTGTTTGGTATGGTTGTTGCTATTTGAGCCGAGTTGAAATCTCGGGGTTGGTGTATTTCTGGAGATGCTTTGCCGAAATTTCTATAGACAAGCATTACTTCCAACTTTGCATTCTTAAGGCTTATAAATGACATTTGGTACTTATGACCAATTGTAGATTTTGGAGGAAACGGGATTTGAGTTTGGACAAGCGTAAAAGCGAATAAGGTATGTAAAGCTTGCTCTTTCCTTCTCTTGGCATGTCCTAGGTATGTTAGGCTAAGATACGAGCTTTGGGGACGACTCTACTCCTCGGAATCCGAGCTTCATTTTGGCCCTTTTTCATTCAGTAGAATTGAATTAAAAATGTCTTGTTTGTTGAAATAAGTTCTTAAACATCCGTAGCTTGCCCAAATGATATTGGAGGGCCTAGAATCCTTTGTATATGACTTCGTAAGGCCTAACGACCATAGTTTGGGGTACGCCGCCTCAATTTGACCGAGGTGGGGCCCACGCATTCCGAGATCTCCCTATGTCGCCTCGTTTGGTATATTTTTGTGATTTTGAAAAGAGAACTTTTGACTATCGCTCCGATTACTATAAAATAGTTATTTTAACTACTTCATTGAGTTTGATAATACATTTTGACACATAAGAACGATTTGAAAGGTTGTAACTTTTGTATACTAATTCCGATAAATGCGAAACTTGTTTCGCACTTCCCGATGTTAGTAAATATATTTGGTCATCGAATTTTGGAAGGTAACCTAATTGTTTATTTGCTCTTATGCATGTGATTTTGATATGTGACTATGACTTACGAGGTTCGGTTTGGTATGTTGAGTAATGTCGCCGCCGGATTCTTGGCCGCGGTAAGTGTGATATTGACATTGGATTCTTGGCCGCGGTAAGTGTGATATTGACCGCCGGATTCTTGACCGCGGTATGTGTGTATGCGTGGTATTACCGCCGGGTTCCTAGCCGCGGTATATGTGCATATGTGGTATTACCGCCGGGTTCCCGGCGCGGTATGTGTGTATAGGTAATATTACCGCCGGGTTCCCGGCCGCGTATGTGAATATGCGATATTACCGCCGGGTTCTTGGCCGCGTATGTGTGTATATGTGGTATGTAATATGTGATGGTTTGAGGATATGATATGTGCTGATCGGATGATACAATATGATATGTGGTAGGATGTATGATAACGTGACGGTACGTTTGTGATTATTATTATTTTATTTATTATTTTATTTATGGATCGGGTCGTACGTTCCTCGGCATTCGGTTAACGTCAGTTTCTATGACATGTTCTATTCCCCGTATATGTGAGTCAGAAATGTTTTTCAAAATAAGGCTAAGCATTTCGGGCATCTGATGATTATATTTGCCTTAATCATCGCTATGATGACTTGTATTTCGGATTTAAGTATCCTAGTATTTGGGTTATTATGCTCACGTTCGTATACCTTACATCGATTATGATTTCGTTTTTGTACTTTCTCGCTTTGCATACTCGGTACATATTTCGTCGACCCCCTTTCTTCGGGTCGCGTTTCATGCCGCGCGGTACCCACGTATGAGTAGATGATGTTAGCGAGGAGATGTTCCGGGGGATTGGCGAGCTCCATTTCCTCCGGAGTCTTCGCCGAGTCGAGTGCTCTTGTGTGGTATCCGAGATGTTGGTAGAGACTTTGCGTACGTTGTCGTGTGCGTGATATGTCGGTTTTGTAATCGGCTATGTAGGCCGATATATTATTATGCATTATATTACGATTTGTTGTGGCTACGGATTTTGTTTGATTTGAAGAGATGAAAGGCGGGTATGTTTTCCAAAAATTTTCACCCCGTGCTTATGTTATGTTTTGTGGGCCCGATGGCTATGAGTATTATGAGAGTCGGGTTCGCTCGGCCCTAGGTAAGGGTCGGGTGCCCATCACACCCTATCGGATTAAGGGTGTGACAGGGTTAATAGTAGCGATAAAAGTTGATTGAGCTGTAAAGTACGGCTGCCCTCTAGGAATAAGTTAATGGTGGAAGGAGTGGTGAAATGGTCAATAAGACGTCGGTGGAAATATGGTGGTAAGGAAATTTGGAAGGACTTGTGTTACTAGGCGATGATTTAGAGAGGACTGGCAGGTTTGGATAAAGTGATCTGATTAAGATAAGCGTATGAGGAAAAAGAATCGTGACGAATAGGAATGTATCGATCAGATAGCGGGTAAATGTGCTGTGGGGACGTTTTGAAATCTGGTAAGGCTCAGACGTACTCTAGAATATGTAATAAAGGTTGTGCGGTGAGGTGGACGTGATCATACCGGCATTAACGCACCCGATTTCATTAAAGTCTCAAGGTTAAGCGTGCTGAAGTGAGAGAAATTTCAGGATGGGTGACCCCCCTGGGAAGTTTTCTAAAAATCCTACAAATTCAGATGTAAGGAGCGAATAAGAAATTGGAGTAGTCTAAGAGAGATTAGAGTATGTGGAGCGACCAGAAACCTTAAGAGGACGCGTAGAACGGGCCGAATCAGGTCGGCGAAGGAAAGGAATTAACGGAAAGAAAGGAATAAAAAGGAAGCGAGACAACAATGTAGTAATAGGTTATGACGTATAATTGAGGGCACGAGTACCATAAGCGGCAGGATTGTGAGAGACTAAGTTATAGAAAGACAAGAAACAAGGCAGAATGAATGCTAGGAAATGACTGGGATGATACGGATAAAATGTGAACGAACAGAATACGTTTTAAAAATGAAAAAAAAAGACTATGTAAGAGTAGTGTGTTCTGAACGACACAGAGGTAGCATAAGATTTCTCGTGTGCGGGAAAAGAGACAGGCATGAATGGATAATGGTATAAGCATACCCCAAAAGGGGGGAAGCGGGTGAGAGAAATGCAAGAGCGGGATAAGAACAGTTGATACGATAGTGTGTTTGGTAAGGACGCCTGGGCTACCGATGAGGCCCCCCCTCACCGAAGCAAATTAGTAAAAATCGGAAAGCTAACAATAAGTGTATAAGAGTCAGGATGGTGTTTGAGGCAGTGTGAGAAGTCTTGCAAAAAAAAAAAACCTCGAATGACAGGGTACTAGAAAATGGAGGTGTATGAAGAAAAAGAGTATGACAAGAGAATGGTATTGGATAGCCTGAGAGCTAGTATGAAGGACAGCAATAGCTATACAAAGGGAGCTCCCCCGAGGCACTTATGAGACCCCGTATGACTAAGTTGAACATTCGAGGACGAATGTTCTAAAGGGGGGAAGGATGTTATATCCCGCATTTTGTACGTTGGAATATTTTAAGACAATTGCGGGAAGTTAAGGGCAAGGCCATTCTCCGGTTTTGTTTTAATGCGCAAGTCGCTCATAAGTATTATTGGCATGGAATATTAAGAGCAAATGTGGAATTTGGGAATTATTATAGTTCATGACTTTTTGGAGAAGCCATTGTGGTTGTGGGCCCCACTTATATCTTGGTCAATTATTGCAAGCCATGCAATGGGACAAGTGTTCATCTTATTTGTGGGAACTATACATATATATATAATATATGACAAAATAAGGTCATTAGTCATCTTTTACTAATTGAGAAAAATCTAGAAAATTGGAGA
This sequence comes from Lycium ferocissimum, assembly GCF_029784015.1. Classification (NCBI taxonomy): domain Eukaryota; kingdom Viridiplantae; phylum Streptophyta; class Magnoliopsida; order Solanales; family Solanaceae; genus Lycium; species Lycium ferocissimum. Next base: position 9,969 of record NW_026725519.1, read on the forward strand.
AAAAAAAAAAAAAAAAAAAGAAGAGAAAGACATGGAGCATGTGCATGGTCATGTGCACATTTTTATATATATATATATATATATATGGATATATATATATATATGGATGTCAAGCAAGACAAATTCATCTTTTCCACTTTGTAAATTTCAAGAAAGATGAAGAAAACACAAGAAGGAGAAAAACGGCCAAGTATGGCTGATTTGATTCTTGGAAAATTGATCATGGGAAATTATTTTCTCCTTGTTTTCCTACTAAATGGAAGGTCCTTATTAACATGGGATGAGTGTTGGATCAAGCAAGTTCCTTATTCTTGCAAAATATCAAGCTAGCCGAGTGAAGAACAAGTGAAGAAGGTATGGTTCAACCTTCTCTTTTTATATGTTATGAATGGCTTGTGGATGTTGTAGTATGTGGAGGTGAATAAAAATCATGAAAACATAGATGTTGGTGTTGAACCGTGAACATGGAAAGATGTGTGTGTGGCCGTGTGTGTGTGTAGTAATGTAGGAGAGATGAATTAATTGAATTTAGCATGTTTTTGTGTTGTTGTAATGTGTAGAAAACGAATGAAATTCATGAAGTTGAGTGTGTTGGAGTTGTGGCCGAAAGTGGCTGCTTTGCATAGCAATGAATGAACTAATTTCATTTAGCATTTTTGGTTGATGTCGCCATGGATTCTATGTTGATAATGAAGGTCTAAATGATTTAAGTGAAGTTATATTCATTATAGGATGTTGCCGAAGTTGATGTGAATTGTATATAGTTTCATGGATTTATGGAAAATAATGTTGTCAAGGTGCGAATGTTGGTATAGTTGATGAATTTGAAAGAAAGAAATATGTCGTCGAAGTTTTCTTGAAATTGGATGGTTTCGGGTGCATTGTGTATTGCACGGCTGTTTTGAAATATTGTGCGAATTGCTTGGAATATTCTTAAATCTTGTTTGGATGGTTGTCGGTTTGGTTGTTGTTGAATAATTGGCCGAGTTAAATTCTCGGGGTTGATGGATTTATAGGGGAAGTGCTGCCGAAATTTCGGTAGATAAGTGTTACTTCAAAACTCAACTTCTATAATGCTAATTACTGTTGGGTAAATGTGACCAAATTGTAGATTCTGGCGAATTTAGAGCTCGAGTCTGGAGTAACGGAAAAGGCGGAAAAAGGTATGTAAGGTTTCACCTTCCTTCTTTGGCATGTCTTACTATTGTCATACTCTCTGGTTCTAATCTGCATAAACTAAAACAATTTAAAACTATTCCCAGAAATATATATCGTCTGCTCATGGTTCTCATGTCGCACACAAACTCTTATTAGTCATATGCATGGTTACGACAAAATATACATCTTTAAAAAAAACCGAGACATTCTAGAATCACAAGTAATTTGCCCTTAGGTTCTTTTTCTCGTTTAAAATCATAGTGATCGATCTATGCTCGCTGTGGCTAAATTCCTAACGTGCTGCCCCATGGGGGCTTATATTAGGGCTATCATTATCATACATGTGGCGACAACTGGGATTCCTCTGAGTCCTGAAGGCCTGCAAAAACACATAAGCGGTTCTGACAGAGGTCTGCCTTACCATTCGTAACTGCATTATGCCCGACATGGGCTTGTGAATTACGGGGAGCTGTTGAATTAGGGTATTAAGCTACATTACCTTTGTTACCCTATTTCACTGATGGGCAGTCCCTTAGATAGTGACCTTACTTTCCATACCGTAAACACAAATCCATGCCTGAACGATACACCCCTTGGTGTCTCCTATCACACTTGTTGCACATAGGATTCTGAAAATCTATGTGGCCCACACTGGCCTGTGACTGAGAGCCTAGTGCTCTAGAATTTTATTTTTGGCTGAACTGAAATTTTCAATCATATCTGGACCATGGAACTGGTGCATTGGCTACATTTGGAACGGCTCGTGATCACCTCCTATCGAACAATTGTCTACCTCCACCTCTCGCAGAGATCCTCTATGATTAACATTTCCTGCAGACTTAGCACTTCTTTAAGTTCTTTGTCTTTCTCTTGCTGCAGTTTCTCATTCTTATTCCTCAAGTACGTTGTTATTATTCAACATTCACACCCATGATACAAATACCCCTTCCTAGGTGACATGCCCTTCATTCCAGTTTCAATATCATCCCAAGCCTCATTCAAACATCAACAGCACATAACAATTATACCCCAATGGGTAATCATTCTCACTTGGACCTTGGGTTTCTTGCTCCTTTCTTGCGTATTCGATATGAATGAAATTCGATAGGAAGATAATGTTACTTACTGCTATAAGCTTTATGGAACGAGTTAAAAAAGTTCCTGAAAGCATAGCTCTAATTTCACGATCTAAAGTAGAAAAAAGTGAAACAAATCTTGAATGTTTTGGTAGTCAACCATTTATATGTGTGATGCACACACATATAAAGGAAACATCACTGGACATAGTTTCATAGACTCCCTAAGACACTTGAACCTAGAGCTATGATACCAAGCATTGCCACTCCCCGAACTTGGGCCTGGACGTAAGACAACACTCGATCCCTGACTACATGTGACCGACCGAACCATATGGCTTGCTCAATCAACATGGGACATGTACTGAAGCGGAATATAGTTACAACATAAATAGTCTGAATAAAACACATGATATCAAAAATAATATAGAAAATATTATTTTAAAACTGTCACGACCCAAATTCACTAAGTCGGGCTGGCACCTACCGTTTTCCACCTCGATAGGCGAACCCTTTTCTAAATCATCAATTCAAACTAAAATAAAGTAAACAGCGCAAAATAAGTAGAAAGTTGAATCATAAATAATCATAAGTGTGGAATATAAATACAATCCCCAAGGAAATGGTCTGACGCATACAAGAGCAACTACAAGAATGTCTAATATATAAGTCTGAAAGTCAAATAAAAAGCTGTCTGAATGGAGGAATATAAAGAAATAAAAAGCTGTCTGAATGGAGGAATATAAAGACAGGATAGATGAGCCTTCGGGCATTGACTCGTCAGATGTTCACCCTAGACACTCACAAGCCAAGCCTCAGAAATCAGCCTCGAGAGTGAAAGTGGAACTTTTCTCAAACTCTACACCCCAAAAAGGAGTGTAGCAGGGAAGCATCAGTACAAACAACATGTAGTGAGCAGGCATCATAGGCCGACAACAGTTAGTTAACATATATAAAGGGAGAGACGGTGTTACACCACAGACTTTTCGTACGTCGAGCTGTGAATAAGCTAACGCAAGCTTAAGGTGAACATGGAGTCCATATGGACTTAAGGAGAGTGCTTGATAGCTTCAAAGAGTATATGACAAGATTTTGAAGTCATATGACTTAGAGAAACTAAGTTCGTCAAAGGAAGTGAACTATAAGTTGTGTTCGGGAAGATTTCGTAACAACCGAGCTAATGTTGATATAGTAACGCCTTGAGGATAAGTTATAAGGCTCCTTAGATAGTTAATGAAGTATTATACAAGTGTCAAGAAGGTTTCACAAGGATTGGAAGTCAAACAAAACAACGGGATCAACTTCGGAAAATGTGAGTTATACGGCCACTTATATGGTCTGTATAACTTATACGGTCCGTATAAGGGACTGTATAACCTATCCAGAGAGGGTTCTTTCACTAGAGGTATTATACGTTCACTTATACGGACCGTATAATCCTCGTTGGGCAGCCTTTTAATTTTACAAAAAGAGGACCCCAAATTCATTTCTCTAATTTTTCATCTTCTCCAACTCTCTCAAAACCTCTAGAACCTTCCCCAAACCATATCAACACATATCCAAGGAAAAATCAAAGATCAAACGCCAAGGATCAAGAGAACCAAGTGTGTGGATGCTTACTAGGGTTGATCCAAGTCAAGAACTTTCTTTAGTATAGAAGTTAGGGTTCTTCTCAAGTGGAGTATCTTCATCCAAAGATCATTCCTACATAATCAAAGGTGATTTTTACACTTATTTCATGTTATTGAAGGTATTGAGTGGTTGAAAGACTTGGATTAGAGAAGAATGTAGAATATGAGCTCAAATATGGAAATAATAGTATTTTGAATAGTAAATTAATTTGAGTCATGATTCTTGGTATGAGATGAGTATTATATCGTTATGAATGATGCTAGTAATGTTGAGGAAGTGTCATCCAAAGAACGAATATGGTGTTGTATTGTATTCATGGATATGGATGGTTTAAAGGTGAATTGGAGAAGTGAACAATATTTAACTTGAGAAATCTATTGCTTATAATATTATGAGTGTCGCTATTGCTTTTTGGGATTTGTTTATTATATGGAGGAAGTTGTCGAAACAAAGTAAATGCTGCCCAATTTTCGTTAGCCCTTAGTCTCTTTAGCTTAGACTTAAGCGTGCTTCTAATGATCTAACCTTGGTATGAATTCTCTTGAATGTAGAGTTGCGTGTTACACCTCGAAAATTTTTTTGTTGATGCACAATGAATAGACTAACGAAGGGCATGAAGTATACGACGTTTTAATAAGTAGGAAATAGCATTTGATGATCCTAATTGAGACATCAAAGACATTTGAGGTAAGAGAAGAAAGTTTGCCAGGAGAGGTAAGGCATACGTTATGTATCGAAAAAGTTTTACGAGTACCGAATTAATTATGACTTAATGATGTCTTGGAGAAGTGTTATAACATCCCTTAGATTGTTAATGAGGTGCTAAACAAGTGTTAAGAAGGTTTCATAAGGATTGAAGATCAAATGAGTCGACGAGAACGAGTTTCGAAAAAGCTGGGCATTATACGGTCCAACATACTGGCCGTATGTTAGGCCGTACATTCTGCCTAGAATGACAGCCCTTATTGGACCTAATCTACGGCCACAAATACGGTCCATATAAATTATACGGACCATATGTTGGTCCGTAGAACTGAGTCAGGACAGGTTTTAAAATTGATATAAGGGACCCAACCTCATTCAATTCATTTCATTTTCTCACTTTACACCTCAAGAACTCTCTAGAAAGCTCTCCACACTTCTTCCACAAGAACTCAAGAGAAATTCATGATCAACTTCATCAAACCAAGAGAATCAAGTGTAAGAAACTCATTAGGGTTCATCCAAGGCAAGAAATCTATTGGAAGTGAACTAGGGTTTTGGCTCAAGTGAAGTATTTTCACTCAAAGCTCATCCCCACACTATATAAGGTAAGTTTTATGATCATCCCATATTGTATAGGGTATTGAGGGGCTGAAAGACTTGAATTATGAAAGGAGATAGAAAATGGGTTAAAAAGTTGAGAATAATGAGATTTTGAGTAGTAGCTTGGAATGAGTCATGATTATTGATATGTTGTGATTATAAATATGTTATAAATGACATTAAGAACTTGGGATAAACATTATATGTAAGTAAACGTAGTAGTGTACTATGACCATGATTATGGATAAATTGAAGTGAAATTGGGGAAATGTGGATAATGTAGGTGAATGACGATTGTTGGTTATAATATTGTGAATGTTATTATAGACATTTGGGAGTTGGTATATGATATGGGAAAAGTTGTATAAACAAAGGAAATGCTGTCCAATTTTCTCTAGCTTTAGTTGAGCATGTTCATGTGATCGATTAGCTAATGTTAATACGAACTCTCTCAAGGTAGAAACGTGAGCATTGAAGAGAACGATCAAGCGATAGAATATTTAAACGAAAAGATATGTAAGGCTAGTCCCTTCCTTCAAAGGTATGACTCCTATGGCATGAATTCTCTTATTTTTCCCATGACTTTCTTACATACTGGAAGTTATGAGTCTATGATTATAAAGAGCTTCACATGAGATAGAGAAACGGAGATGTTATGAGCATGATAGTGATGACGATGAGTTAAGCCTAAAGATTCTAAAGCTAATGATCCTAATTACGATTCATTGATGTTGTTGATTGTATACACTCACCTTATATGCTAATTCCTTCAAGGTGAGGCGGAATGCTTATGAATGCTCCATAATGAAATCGGGGGTTCACGACCTTATGTCACCCCGATAAAGTATAGTTGTCTTTGAGTTCCGATGCATGCATTATCATAAGTTTATGATAAGGTTATGATAAGCCTATGAGATGTATGAGATGATGATATTACGCCGCGCCTATATGGCCTGGCAGACACCGCTAAGGCGGGCAGCATACACACCATGTCTAGATGGCATGGGCTGGCACCATTAGTGGGCGGCATGAGATAGTTACCCCGGACGCGGGAGGCCTGGATGCGGGCTAATGATGATTACACCGCACCTATATGGTCGAGCAGCTTATATATATATATATATGCATACATGACATGATGATGTTTATGAAGTAAGATAGCATGCATTACTTCTATAAAATTTAAAGTTAGTTACAGGCTGTTCTTCACTTGATGTCTCCTTATTTCATGGATGTATTGCTATTGTTTATGCCTTACATACTCAGTACAATGCTCGTACTGACGTCCTTTTTCTTTGGACGCTGTGTTCATGCCCACAGGTAGACAGGGAGGTGATCCAGATTCATAGGAGCCATCAGCAGACTTTGAGAGCAGTCCATTATTCCGGAGGTGCTACTTGATTTGTTGTTTTGTGGTCCGTATAATTTATATGGACCGTATGTGTGGCCGTAGATTAGGTCCAAAGGAGGGCGCCATTCTCGGGGCGAATATACGGCCTAACATACGGCCAGTATGTTGGACCGTATAATGCCCAGCTTTTTCAAAACTCGTTCTCGTCAACTCGTTTGATCTCCAATCCTTATGGAACCTTCTGAACACTTGTTTAAAAACTCATTAACAATCTAAGGGACATTATAGCTCTTCTCCAAGATATCATTAAGTCATCATTACTTCGGTACTCGTAAATCTTTTCCGATACATAACGTATGCCTTACCTCTCTTGGCAAACTTTCTTCTCTTACCTCAAATTTCTTTGAAGTCTCAATTGGGATCATAAAATGCTATTTATTACTTATTAAAACATCATATACTTCGTGCCCTTCGTTAGTCTATTCACTGTGCATCAGCGAAATTTTTTTCGAGGTGTAACATTGTGAGCTTAGAAGGAGAACGCTTAGTCGTTAAGGAGACGTAAAGGTATGTAAGGCTAGTCCCCTTCTTTCAAAGGAATGAATTCTATATTATGATTTCTTTTCTATATTTTCATGACCTTCTTACATCCCAAAAGCTGAAAGTTAAAGATTCTTAAGAGCTTCTTATGAGATTGAGATGAGATATGTTCCAAGATAATGATGATGATAATGATGCTATGATGAGCTTGTTACTCTTATCTTTATGATTTAATTGATGTTATTTCTTGTTGTTACCTCACCTTATGATAATATTTCCTTCAAGGTGAGACATAGTGATGAGGTTTATTCCATAATGCAATCGGAGGTTCCCGACCTTACGTCACTCTGATAGAGTTACAGCTTTTACTTGAGCTCTCATGCATGCTTCATGTTATGTAGATATATGATTACACCACGCCTATATGACTGGGCAGTCACCACTACGATGGGCGTAGTGTGCAGCAATGATGATGATTACACCGTGCCTATATGGTCGGGCAGACACCACTAGCGGCGGCTTGAGATATTTATCCTGGACGCGGGCTAATGATGATCATACCGTACTTATATGGTCAGGTAGTTTATATATATGTATACATGATATGATGTCTTCTCTTGTTAGCATGCATGATTCCACCTTAAGAGGCAATTAGTACAAGTTATCTTTTCTTCTTATGCTCGCATATTTCTTTATTATGTTATTGTACATGCCTTATATACTTAGTACATTGTTCGTACCGACGTCGTTTTCTTTTATGAACGCTATGTTTATGCCCACACTTAGACAGAGAGACAAAATGCGACGCTTAGGAGCTTACTCAGCGGAGAAACAGGAGCACTCCACTACTCCGGAGTCGCCACTTCTTGGTATATTCTTTTGTGGACATATTTGGGGGCATGGCGGGGTCCTGTCCCGTCCTTATGGTTCCAGCATTCTAGTTAGAGGCTCGTAGATACTTATTTATGGGTTGTAGATGCTATGTGACTTCTTCATTGTATGTTCTGTACATCATTTTTGTAGCCTCGTGGGCTTATACACATATATATGTTTTGGGAGATCTTTGGTGGTTATTTCATGATAAGTCTTGTGTTGAGAATGATGTATGTCCAGGTTGAGTATGATAGATAGCATAATGAGTGGTGCTCGGTAGTTAGCTCCGGGTACCCGTCATGGCCTACTGGTTGGGTCGTGACAAAAGTGGTATTAGAGCAGTTCCGTCCTAGGGTGTGTCTACGAGCCGTGTCCAGTAGAGTCTTGTTTATAGGAGTGAAGCGCGCCACACTTATAAACAAGAGGCTGCGGGGCATTTAGGAATAATGACCATCTTTCTTCTTCATAGATCATGCGATAAAGCTATATTATAAGATTTTCTTTTCCCTAATTGTGCGTTATGATTTTAGTGATGAGTATGTCGAGCTATGGCTAAGTAAAATAACTTTGGAATATATGAAGCGAAGCATTATTAAGTATATTTTATGAGTAAAGGATGTATATAAAGTATACCGGAAGGTTTTATAAGGAAATAAGTAGAAGAAATGGAGTAGTACGACCTTGGAGAAAGGATGGGTAAAGTTTTTTGTGTGAAAATTTTGGTCCAAATTGGGGAAGAATATCTCTTAGATATGAAGTGTTTTGAGTGAAACAAAAGCCTAAAATGAAGTTCGTCGAGTCTAGTTTCCAATGCAATAAACCGCTCGTCGATACGACATCGGAGTAGAGAATTATGGACGTTACAAGTTAGGCTCACATCGCGTAAAACGCGTGCTACAATAACGCTAGCTACAAGAATTGACCTACGATCGCTACAAGACGCTATAGTAACCGACCTTGATCTCCTATTTAAGACCAAAATCTGGTCTTTGAATTCATTTTCTCCACTTCTCTCCACCAAAAGCTCCCAAGAGACCCAAGAAACATTGAAGGATCATTTTTTTTTTGGCGGATTAAAGTAACGGGACTACATTCGAGGCTCGGGAAGCGTAGAGAGTTTTGTAGTTCTTGTTTTATACATCAAATTTTGACGGATCAAAGGAGCCTATTGAAGATAAATAAGATTTCAAGTTCTTCCAACCTTGATTGAGGTAAGGATATTCCTTATTATTGATATTACGAATTGTATCAAGGAGATATAGTTGTTAGAGCTTCATAAAGTCGATTGATTGGTTGAGAAATTGAGTAAACATCATGTGGGATGTTTTATTGAGTATATTTTGGTATTGATGATCATGTTGTTGATGTTAGCGTTGTTGTTGTTGTTGTTGTTGTTTTTTTGGTATTGTGATTTCGGGCTAGGGATATAAACAGGGGAGATGCTGCCCAAATTTTGACAAATTTTAAGAGGATTTAATTTGAAGGCTTAAGACAAGCATATGATAATGAGCCTAACAATAGTATGAATGGTTTTATATGTAGATTACGAGACTACGAATGATCTTATGTAGATTGCAAGACAAAAAGTAAGTTGGAAAAGTCGAGAAGTAAGCTTCCAGGTATGTTAAGGCTTTCCCTTTCTTTCATTTTGGCATGATCCTATGACATGAGCGAACAACGAGTAATCGAGTCTCCATATTACTCTACTCTTAGAAGTACTAGGAGTATCTCAGTTCTTGATGATCCTATACCCCTTATTACGATTGTTCCTTCGTTCATGGGTCCTTTTTATATCATGATTATGTTAGTTCACATTTATGCATTGCATTCATTTACATATATGCATATTGACCCGTGACCGAATATGCGTTATATACGTATATATATATATATATATATATATATATATATATATATATATATATATATGGGGAAATGGGCGATATATTATATACGCATTACCATATATATATATATATATATATATATATATATATATATATATATATATATATATATTATATATATATTATGCCCGAATATACCATTATGTTATTATGCCCGAAGGGGCCTATATGGGATATATCGAGCCGTACGTTCCTCGGCACTATGACCTATGCATATCATACGCACTCAGAGGCATTTTCGGTATAGCGTATGCATTCATATATGTATGTGCGGATAGTCGACATATAGATGCATTCATACGATATGTTCGGACGATATATATATATATACGATGTATTCGGTATATCATTTAGCTTATGATTTTATATATTTCTTCATGACTCCTATGTGTATGTTACTCTTATATATACATATATATATATACATTATTTATATATATATATATATTTTGCTATATATATATATATATTCATATATATGCGGTACGGATATATATATATATATTGACGATATCCTATATATATATATACAATATATGACATCCGTATAGGTGGTGAGCTCCCTTTTGTTCGGAGTTGCCAGGTCTATGTGGAGTCTTTCTTTTGTGTTTATGGACGACGGGTGAGCCGGAGCCCTGTCCTGCCCATGACTCAGTTATGCTTCTTTAGAGGCTTGTAGACACATGTACAGTAATGTACGTATGCGGTCGATCCGTGGCCTTGGCCCATCCTTTGATGCATAGTTACTTATGAGAGCCGTTTCGGCTCGTATAGTGGTTTGAGCAGTTTCACATATATTCCATGAGGCGGCCGGACCGCATACAATTACGTTTTGTTTCTTGAGGAGGCGGCCGCACCGCGCGAGTTATATGTATATATATATATACGTGTTGGGATTTTTCTCGAGTGCGGTGCCACTTTAGGCCTATCCACGTTCTTAGCTAAATGTAAGTTTAAATGTTGGTTCGCCCGGTCCAGGTAGGCACCGGGTGAGGTCGCGGCCCTCCAGATTTGGGGCGTGACAAACTTGGTATCAGAGCAGTTCTGTCCTAGGGTTGTCTACAAGCCGTGTCTAGTAGAGTCTTGTTTATGGTGTGTTGCGCGCCACATTTATAAACAGGAAGCTACAGGGCATTTAGGATGGTTACTCTTCTTTCTTATCTTAGATCGTGCTGTAGAGCTAAGCCATAGGATATGAAGTCCCTGATTCTAACCCTAAATATTTTGGGTTGTGGATGAGCAGTTGATTATACAGCTTGGAGAAATTGATGAGAATTGAAGTTTGTTGACCCGAAAGGTATGTTCCCTACTTTATTGATATTGATGTATATGGACGACTAGTACATGAGCGGGATGCCACTTGTATTTGTGATTGCCCTGAGAGACATTGGATGTGTTTTCTGGGCTGTGTGCAGGGTTGAGGTAGTAAGAATTATAGAGGAAACTCTACCAAAATTTTTACAAATTGAATTGTTTGAATGTCTATGCCATAGAGAAAGAGTAAAGGGAAATGTCATAACCAACGTTTGGTAAGTTATGATTGAGTAAACAATTATGAGACGCTTTTAAAGAGGAGTTTTAGAATGATTCTAATTTGAATTAAGGGATGAACCCAGGAGGAAAGGTAATTAGTAGTTAGAGGAACTGGAATGAGTTGCATTCAAGATTTCAGAGGACTGAGGCTCATTGAAGATATAGGGAAAGCCGACCTTAAGAACTCAAGTACAGTATTATGATTCATAGATTGACAAGTAAGAGATAACGAAGAGATATTGATAAGGAAAAAGGAAGTTAATGAGTAGGGGAAGGCTTTATTTTAGAAGTATGTATATATAGGATCAGGACGGGTTGATAATAGACACATGGACTCGTTTTATTGAAACTTCCCTATATGATGTAAGTTCTCTTTGGGATTCAGAAGTCACCAGTTATTTAACTTCAAGGGGACTCTGAGTATTCGATAGTTGGTACTATTCTGAGAATCATTATGACCAAGTTACTTCTGATACTAATGACGACCTCGGACCCAGGAATGAGAAGTGGTTATGTAAGTTGGGCTACAACTATGATTGCCTTCTGGATTATTTATATAATTCCTAATATGCAATGTTGTTGACCGATTAAAGAAATGAAGATCATACCAACTTCAGGCAATAGTTGATCCTTATGAGAAGGTTTCACCTTGATTTTTTTTCAGACGAATGTTGTGAAGGTCACTTGACGACAGAAAAATAAGAGCGATGTTGGATTATGAAAAAAAAAAGTAGAGTAGGTGTTCGAGTGGAGATTATTCATTAAGGCTATATCGCCAGAAACTCATAATCAGGACTTAGAAAAATATGCTAAGAAGTCCTACAAATTCAGACATGCGAAAGGTATGAGAAATCAGAATAGCTACGGGAAAATTAGGAGCATATGAGCCTGACGATTAGAATTTCAAAATGATTGTAAGGTAGGAGTCTGCTAGCTGGTCAAAAAGAGAGGAGATGTAATAAGTCACAGACTCAGGACAGAGTTAAAAAGCAAAGGGAGTATTTTGTAAGTAAGATATTGAAAAGCGACGCAAATGATAAGTCATGTGTGGCTACGTTAAATATTATGTGTGCCCTTATGATCAATCTTATGATGTGCTAAAGGAATTGATTGGGCTGGATATTGAAGCTAAGGTAGCAAGTGCTACAGGGCAGATCGAGATTGGTTTCCTCTGAATATTAAAAGTTAGATAATCATGATGCAACAATATCAGGGAGAAGAGGAATAGGTATGCATAAGAGTAAGGAGAAGATTGTGATGTCAAGATAAGAAAAGAAACGTGAGCAGGAGAAATATGTTCCTAGTAAGGATCGAGCAAAGTATCCGAGGGAAGGGTTAAGGCGGCGGTAGAGACGGAAAGCCATTCGGATAAATTTTTAAAGTAAACGAGCGAGGGTGATAAAGGGCGAATGCGAAAATCCTAGAAACAGATTTTGGTAGATAGGATTGAAGCATAATAACGATGGATATGGATGTAACCTGAGGAAGAATAATTAGATTTTATAAAAAGTGTCAAGGGATTTCTAACTCTTAAGGTATACTCGGAGGGGGTAAATATGAAGCCATATTGATACGCTCACCTAGAAAATGGAAAAGCGCCCCAAGAAATGATCTTTGCAATAGAACGGATTTGTACTTATAGTGGAATGTTCTACAGACTCCCAGGCAATTATTATAGAATGGCAAATGGGAAAAGGGCATTTATTGAGTAAAGGGAAATTCAGGGAAACTATAAGGATAAGAGTAAGAGAAGGTGTGTTAATGAATTGGTTAAAGAAGTGACGCGATTAATAAAGTTCGCAGGTTTGGCCAGAAGCAAGCATTGATGCCATAAAACAATGGTCTTGATAGAGAGTGCAGAGATACGATACTAAAGGAAATAGGATGAATATGCGAGGGATATACATGAATATGAACAAGTTACGGCATCGAAAAGGGAAGTCAAGAAAGGGATGAAAGGAGGAAGAAAAAGATATATTTTATGGGTATTTATGATTAGGACAAGGATCGACAAGATGTTGGAGGAACTATGACACCTGACTATGGTACAACCACTTAGTAAAGAAGAACTACAGAACAGTATGAGCTGGGCAAATGAAAGAGCGGGTCGTGGGAAATAGATGCGATAGTACATTGACTTACGATGGTATTGAAAGAAGAAACCAGATTTGGTTGGCTAAAGGATAAGGTCAGTGTAAGAGAGGGAAATAGAAAAAAGCCTTAAATCGCAAAGGTAAACAGAGGAAATGAGTATCTAAGAACTTTAGATATCTATGCGACTGATAAACTCAAACAACAAATAGGGTATGCCAGACTATGGGAAGACTTATCGTTAAGTAAAAAAAAGGACCTTAAGAGAAGGCCAAGAGTCAAAGGAAGAACCTCAAAAGGAGGTAATAAAGAGATGACGCCCATTGGAACAAAGCTATCGGAACAAATTAGAAGAATGAACTCTCATGGAACGAGCAAAATAATGGTTCTTCTATGGATGAAAGGAAATGTCTATGATTGAAAACTACTACATTACCGAGACAAAGGAAAGAGTGAAATGATTTGAATTGGCAAAAGATGATAAGGGAGCCCAAAATTGGTTATCCCATTTAGGCAAATTTCCAAATTTATCCCTAATTTATCGCACATAATTTTTTTTTCAAATCTCAAAACCGAATAATCATGGATTAAGGGATTAGCAACCTTAAGAATAAATTGAAAGAAACGGATCCTTGAAGAAGAGATTTGAGATACTTTTGGAGTAGGTACAATAATTACTGATAGCCAGACTAAGCATAAGAAGCCTTATCAAGAACAAGAGAGAATCAAGTAAAGTGTATGGATGAAAGGAAATTTCGGCGTGACATTAGCTAGAAGATAAAATACCACAAGGATCGATTCAGTTGCTACAGGAAAGCAAGGGATACTACATTACCAGTTTCTGAGGTTATCCTTAAGGGGGGGAAGAATAAGTTAAATCCCAAAAAGATGAGGGCATGGAATATTTGTGAAGTGTAAAAAGGCTACATGGAGATCAAAAGAAACAAGGATTATATATTTGACAAAGGTATATTGGGATAAAAGGGAAGATAAGACCAAAATTGGATAAAAGTATATGATAAGTATTGGGTAAACGAGTATATGAGGATGTAAACGACAAACCCAGAAGTCGAAGAGACAACGAGGATGATAAAGTATGAGGAGTTAGTCGGCAGACGAGTGATACGAAAAAGAGATGACCGTGAGTACGAACATAAATTTTAGCCACAAAAGGAGGAGAATAGTACCCAAGAATTGATTGGGCAAGGAATTCGGTGAACCCGGGAATACACCCATTGATAGCAAATCAACAGTAGTCAAGAAACACCAAAGGAATTGTGAAACCATGAATATAGAGTCTACATGTACGTGAGGACGATGAGCTAGTAATTGCATAAGAAAAAACTGTATATGTTAAGAAGAAACCATGTTATTGCTCATACAAAGGAACCAAGGAATCCAAGGAAGATTAATCGTCAGAAATTGAGGCGCTCCAGTATAAGGAATTATCGAGTACTACTGCAGTAAGACTGGAAATGCCACAGATTCAGTGTAAGAAAACCCAAAAGGGGTAAGGAATATTAACTAGTTGAGCAGAATCAATCAGTGCCGACACAACTGAACGGTATGCAGACGAGAGATAGAGTAACATTTCAGCAGAAGAGCTCACAATACAACTGGCAATCAACTGGGAAATAAAGAGTAAAGCTCAGAGTATTTTAGGAACTCTTGGTGATGATAATTAAATATCAGGTTGATCGCTATGTATATGAATGATGGGGTTAATAGATAAGTTATCGAAAATCGTCAGCAGAATATGAGGGAAGATTGAATGGACCATAAGTAGAAAGGTTTCAACCCCGAAATGAATAAAGGAGGACTATCGCTTCAGGAAAATGATACAGCGTCATAAGTCTATAAATTATAGTTGCGATTTATTAATCTAAGGTGTATAGCCTCCAAGGAACCGCGAAGAGGATCATAAGTTGCATAGTTCGAATAAGTTCAGCTCTGAATGCGTGAGTAAGACTGCAAGTAAGTCAAGTCAATACCAGCAAACACCGGTGAGAATATTGACAGCAACGTCAGAATGAGCTCTATTTTAACATTCGAGGACGAATGTTCCTAAGGGGGGAAGGATGTTACATCCCGTACTTCTGAAGAAGCACTTGTTAAATTTAAGCGTAAGTATGTCGAGCTATGGCTAAGTAAAATAACTTTGGAATATATGAAGCGAAGCATTATTAAGTATATTTTATGAGTAAAGGATGTATATAAGGAATACCGGAAGATCCTATAAGGAAATGAGTAGAAGAAATTGAGTAGT
Source organism: Lycium ferocissimum (assembly GCF_029784015.1). Lineage (NCBI taxonomy): Eukaryota > Viridiplantae > Streptophyta > Magnoliopsida > Solanales > Solanaceae > Lycium > Lycium ferocissimum. The sequence continues at coordinate 25,701 of NW_026725519.1, forward strand.
ATGACTTTGGAGAAAAGATGGGTAAGGTTTCATACGTGATAATTTCTGGTCCAACTTGGGGAAGGAATATCTTTTAGAGTATGAGGAGTTTTGAGGTGAAACAAAAGCCTAAAATGAAGTTCGTCGAGTCTAGTTTCCAATGCAATAAACCGCTCATCGATACGACATCGGAGTAGAGAATTATGGACGTTACAAGTTAGGTTCGACGAGCAGAACGCGTGCTACATGAATGCTACAAGAATCCGACTTGCTACGGTCTTTGCTACATTAAAACCGACCTTGAGCTCTTATTTAAGACCAAAAATCTGGTCATTTGCTTCATTTTTCTCCACTCCTCTCCACCAAAAAGCTTCCAAGAGACCCAAGAAACATTGAAGGATCATTTTTTTTAGCGGATTAAAGTAACGGGACTACATCCGAGGCTCGGGAAGCGTAGAGAGTTTTGTAGTTCTTGTTTTATACATCAAATCTTGACGGATCAAAGGAGCCTATTGAAGATAAATAAGATTTCAAGTTCTTCCAACCTTGATTAAGGTAACGATATTCCTTATTATTGATATTACGAATTGTATCAAGGAGATTTAGTTGTTAAAGCTTCATAAAGTCGATTGATTGGTTGAGAAATTGGGTAAACATCGTATGGGATGTTTTATTGAGTATATTTTGGTATTGATGATGATGTTGTTGATGTTAGCGCTGTTGTTGTTGTTGTTTTGTTGGTATTGTGATTTCGGGCTAGGGATATAAACAGGGGAGATCTTTGCCGAATTTCGGCAAATTTTAAGAGGATTTAATTTGAAGGCTTAAGACAAGCATATGATAATGAGCCTAACAATAGTATGAATGGTTTTATATGTAGATTACGAGACTACGAATGATCTTATGTAGATTGCAAGATAGAAAGTAAGTTGGAAAAGTCGAGAAGTAAGCTTCCAGGTATGTTAAGGCTTTCCCTTTCTTTCATTTTGGCATGATCCTATGACATGAGCGAACAACGAGTAATCGAGTCTCCATATTACTCTACTCTTAGAAGTACTAGGAGTATCTCAGTTCTTGATGATCCTATACCCCTTGTTATGATTGTTCCTTCGTTCATGGGTCCGAGTTTTATATCATGATTATGTTAGTTCACATTCATGCATTATTCATATATATGCATATATATATATATATATATATATATATATATATATATATATATATATATATATATATATATATATATATATATATATGGATGAGGTGTTATATACGCATTACCACCTGATCACCGGTGCACGGATGATGATGAAGGGGCCATTATGATTATGCCCAAAGGGGCCATTATGTTATTATGCCCAAAGGGGCCTATATGAGATATGGATCGGGCCGTACATTCCTCAGCACTATGACCTATGCATATCATACACCCTCAAAGGCATTTTCAGTAAGCAAATGCATTCATATAGGTATGTTCACATAGTCAGACATATAGATGCATTTATACAGATATGTTCGTACATTATACGATCGTACATATGTATGTATTCAATCGATCGATTTAGCTTATGATTTTCAGATTTCATTCATGACTCCTATGTGTATGTTACTCTTCTGCCCTACATACTCGGTACATTTTTCGTACTGACGTCCCTTTTGCTTAAGGGCGCTGCATTCATGCCTGCAGGTACAGATCGACATATTGACAGAACTCCTCAGTAGATAGTACTTGACATCCGCTGGTGGTGAGCTCCCTTTTGTTTGGAGTTTCCATGTCTATGTGGAATCTTTCTTTTGTGTTTATGGACGACGGGTGAGCCGGAGCCCTGTCCTGCCCATGACTCAGTTATGCTTCTTTAGAGGCTTGTAGACACATGTACAGTACAGTCAGTCAGTCCGTGGCCTTGTGGCCCATCCTTTGATGCATAGTTACTTATGAGAGTCGTTTCGGCTCGTACAGTGGTTTGAGCAGTTTCGTATATATTCCATGAGGCGGCGGACCGTATACAATTACGTTTTGTTTCTTGAGGAGGCGGCGGACCGCAGAGTTATATGTATATATACGTGTTGGGATTTTTTTTTAGTGTGTGTGGCCACTTTAGGCCTATCCACGTTCTTAGCTAAATGTAAGTTTAAATGTTGGTTCGCCCCTCCGTGTTTGGGGCTTGACACCGGTAAAGAGGAAAGCAACAGCTGCCGGTGGCGGCAGGACTGTGACAGGAAGGCGGGTTGAAGAAGAGCCCCCGATAAATATAGAAGAGGGTGAGTCCCATAATGAGGCTTTATCTCGTATTTCTCACACTCCGCCTATTGTAGAGGGGCATGAAGGGGCCTCAGCTCCAGCTCCAATTCCTCCATTTCCTCCGCAGGGTGCTTCGGGTCAACAGATGACCGAGGTTATTCAACTATTGACTTAACTAGTTGCTGCTCAAGCCCAGCGACAGAGTGCGGTTCCAAATGACAGAGCGGCTAGTGCCGAGCCCGTGATTTTATGAGTTTCAACCAGCCAAAATTTTTCGGGTCAAAGCCGGATGAAGACCCGCAGGGCTTTATGGATGAGATGTTAAGGACATTGAGAATAATACATGCTTCTGATACTGAGTCGGTGGAGTTAGCGTCCTATAGATTACGGGATGTCGCCGTTCTATGGTATAATAATTGGATATCTTCGAGGAAGGAAAATGCACTTCCCTCAGTTTGGCAGGAATTCGTCGATGCTTTCATCCGCCATTATTTACCATCGGAGGTCCGTCGGGCGCGAGCTGACAGGTTTCTGAATCTAAAGCAAGGAAACATGAGTGCTTAGGAGTATGGTTTTCATTTTAATTCATTGACCCGGTATGCTCAGACCATGGTGGCTGATATGGGAGACTGAGTACATCGATTTGTGAGTGGCTTAGGGCCACATTTGATTAAAGATTGTTTGGTAGCTTCACTATAAGAGGGGATGGACATCTCCCGTATTCAGGGTTATGCCTAAAATTTAGAAGAGCAGCAGCACCCGCAAATGGGTGAGTGTGATATGGACAGAGGGCATAGTAAGAGGGCTAGATACGCGGTGCTAGTAGTGAGTACGAGAGGGGGGCAACGGTACTTAGATATTCGAGCCGATCTGCCGGCCTAGTGCACCTCTTCTATTCGTGGGCGGGGAGATTTGACCGCCCCCATCTGTTCGGTGACGTGGTCGAGTTCAAGAGTTTTGGATTCCCGCTTGGAGTTGATTCCAGTCAGAGGAGACCACTATTACCATGGTGCAGCCAGTGTGGTAGATTACATTTAGGTCAGTGTCGCCGCGGCTCAGATGCTTGTTATACCTGTGGCCAGACGGGGCGTATGATGCGTGATTGTTCTTCGTTGGGTGGTAGAGTCGAGGCCCAGCCTACAGGATCAGTAGCCGGTTCTTCTTCGTCCGTGCGCCTCGTAGGGCAGACTCCCCAGGCTTCAGCAGGTCGTGGCAGGGGCAGGGGGTAGCATCCAGTTCAGGTGGCTCCCAGCCCCGTATTTATGCTTTAGCCGGACGCCAGGATCTTGAGTCCTCCCCTGACATTGTCACGGCATATTGACCGTATTCTCTCTATGATGTTTATGCATTGACTGCTCCGGATTCTACTTTATCGTATATCACTCCTTATATTGCTAGCCGTATTGGGGTGAAACCTGAACCAATCAAAACTTTTGAGGTATCTACTCCGATTGGTGATCCAGTAATAGCTAGACAAGTATACAAAAATTATGCGATTGTGGTATGTGATCGTCAGACTATAGCTGATTTGATTGAGTTGGAAATGTTGGATTTTGATGTTATTATGGGCATGGATTGGTTAGCTTCTTGTTATGCTAATGTGGATTGTAGAACAAAAATGGTTCGATTCCAATTACTAGGAGAACCAGTGCTTGAATGGAAGGGTAACACAACATCCTCAAGAGGTAGGTTTATTTCCTATCTTAAGGCAAGGAAGATGATCACTAAAGGCTATATTTATCATCTAGTCCAAGTTCATGATACCGAAATAGCACCACCGACCTTTCAATCTATCTCGGTCGTAAATAAGTTTCCTCACGTATTTCCAGATGAACTTTCAGGTCTTTCACCGGAACGGGAGATTGATTTTACTATTGACGTGTTGCTGGACACCGAACCCATATCTATTCCTCCTTACAGAATGGCTCCAGCGGAATTGAAAGAGCTAAGGCACAACTGAAAGATTTGCTCAAGAAGGGATTTATTAGACCTAGTTCATCACCATGGGGACACCTGTCTTGTTCGTAAGAAAGAAAGATGCTTCCTTACGAATGTGCATTGACTATAGGCAGCTGAACAAGGTGACAATAAAGAATAAATATCCGCTTTCAAGAATCGATGATTTGCTTGATCAACTGTAGGGTGCTAAGTGGTTTTCCAAGATTGATCTGAGATCGGGGTATCATCAAGTGAGAGTTAGAGAAGAAGATATTCCGAAAACAGCTTTCAGAACTAGATATGGCCATTATGAATTTCAAGTGATGTCGTTTGGGTTGACTAACTCCCCGGCAGTGTTTATGAATTTGATGAATAATGTATTCAGGCCCTTTCTAGATACGTTTTCGATCGTTTTCATCAATAACATTCTGGTATATTCTCGGTCGAAATAGAGCGTATCACCTTCCGTATTGTCCTTGGAATTCTTCAAAATCGTGAATTGTATGCCAAATTTTCCAAATGTGAGTTCTGGTTAAATTCTGTAAATTTTCTGGCCATATTATCTCAGCTGATGGTATTCGCGTAGATACTCAAAAGATTAAGGCTGTGAAGACTTGGCTGAGGCCTACGACGCCTATAGAGGTCCGTAGTTTTTTGGGGTTAACGGGCTATTATAGAAGATTTGTGGAAGGACTTTCCTCTATTTCAACACAATTGACGAAGCTAACTCAGAAATCAGCAAAGTTTCAATGGACAGATGTTTGTGAGCGTAGCTTCCAGGAATTGAAAGATAGATTGACTTCAGCCCCAGTCCTGATGCTTCCAGAAGGATCAGAAGGTTATGTTGTTTATTGTGATGCCTCCGGTGTCGGATTGGGCTGTGTGTTGATGCAGCACGGGAAGGTTATAGCCTATGCCTCCAGACAGTTGAGGAAACATGAGAAGAACTATCCGACCTATGATCTTGAATTAGCTGCGGTTATCCATGCACTAAAGATGTGGAGACATTATTTGTACGGTGTTCACGTTGATATTTATACAGATCATAAGAGTCTCCAATATATTTTCAAACAAAAGGAGTTGAATCTTCAGCAGAATAGATGGTTGGAGTTGTTAAAAGACTATGATGTGAGTATATTATATCATCCGGGAAAAGCAAATGTGGTAGACTATGATGTGAGTATATTATATCATCCGGGAAAAGCAAATGTGGTAGCCGATGTGCTTAGCTGAAAATCCATGGGCAGTTTATGTGACATTCCATTGGAGAAGAAAGAATTGTTCGTGAGCTCCATCAGTTAGCTAGCCTAGGAGTCCGCTTAATGGACTCGGGCAATGCAGGAGTTGTTGTTCGTAATCCATCTGTTTCATTCCTAAACATGGAAGTGAAAAGGCGCCCGATATGAAGATCCCCGGTTGAGTCGCTATAGAGATACACTTCCCCGAGAAGAGAGTCACCATTCGAGATTTGCTGGATGGGATTCTCGGTACCGAGGCGGGCTATGTGTTCCGGATGTTGCGGGACTACGGTTGTCGGATCCTGGAAGAGGCTCATTACTCCCGTTATTCTATTCACTCAGGAGGGACAAAAATGTACCTCGATCTCAAGTCAATGTATTGGTGGGATGGAATGAAGAAAGATATAGCAAAATTTGTGGCTCAATGTCCAAATTGCCAATAAGTGAAAATTGAGCATCAAAGGCCAGGAGGATTGTTGCAAGCTATGGAAATTCTAACCTGGAAATGGGAAGTGATCAACATAGATTTTATTGTCGGTTTGCCTCGTTCTCGGCGTAAGTATGACTCCATATGGGTGACTCTTGATAGACTCACAAAATCAACTCATTTTCTTCCAGTCAGAAGTACATAGTCAGCAGAAAATTATGCAAAGTTGTATCTTAAAGAGATAGTGCGACTTCATGGAGTTTCAGTATCCATAATCACAGATAGAGGGGCATAATTTACAGCTAAATTCTTGAAATCTTTTCAAGAAGGTTTGGGAACTCAAGTGAGACGCAGCACAGCATGTCATCCACAGACTGATAGACAAGCTGAACGCACTATTCAGACCTTGGAAGATATGTTGCGGGCGTGTATACTAGACTTCGAAGGTAATTGGGAAGAACATTTGCCACTTATCGAACTTGCCTATAATAATAGTTATCATTCCAGCTTCCAAATGGCTCCGTATGAAGCTCTGTAGGGAAAGAAGTGTAGATCACCAATTGGATGGTTTGAAGTCGGAGAGACACCATTAATAGGCCTAGAATTGCTTCAGCAAGCGGTGGAAAAGATCAAGCTTATCAGAGACCGATTGTTGACAGCCCAAAGTCGCCAGAAATCTTATGCGGACAATCGTCGACGAATCTTGGGATTCAAAATTAATGATTGAGTATTCCTAAAAGTGTCATCGATGAAAGGTGTAATGAGATTCGAAAAGAAGGGCAAGCGTAGTCCTCGATATATTGGGCCCTATAAGATTGCGCGTAAGGTAGGACAAGTAGCTTATGAACTAGATTTACCTCCAGAACTTGAATCAGTCCACCCAGTTTTCCATGTGTTAATGCTCCGTAAGTGTGTTAGAGATCCTTCCAGAATCGTGCCTGTAGATGATGTTCAAGTTATAGAGAAGTTGGCTTATGAAGAGGTACCCATTGCTATACTGGATAGGGAAGTGCGGAAACTCCAGAACAAGGAGGTAGCCTTAGTTAAGGTCTTGTGGAGAAATAATAACTGAGAGGAAATGACTTGGGAAGTGGAAGAAGAGATGAAGTCCAGATATCCGCATTTGTTTCCATCCCCAGAAGAGGTTCAAGACGAGACGCCATTGGCATAAGGTATGTAATGCTTCCTTTTAATGCTTTTGGCTGTGTGTGGCCATGTTTTTTTGCCGTTGTGTTGTAGCCCTGTGAGGCAATGTTATGGTAGGTTGTTGTGATAGGATGGTAGTTGCATATTACAGGGAAAACTCTGGCAAAATTTACGTAGAATCCCCCGAGAACTTAACATTCGAGGACGAATGTTCTTAAGGGGAGGAGAATGTTACTGTTATATCCCGCTTTTTCGCATAATCGGAAAATTCGAATAATTGTGATTTATGAGAAAGAAGGCCATGTTTGAATTTTTCTTAGTAGGTGTGAGGCGGATTTGGAAGCTCGAATGTGAAAACACCGGTGAAGGCCTAAGGGCAAATTTGGAATTTTGGAAATTTGTTTCGGGAATTGCCAAATATGATTCATGAAGAATTGGGCTCAAAAAAAAAAATAAGAAAATTTAGGCCCAAAGAGAGGTGGCCGGCCACTACTAGGCCCAAGTCCACCAAATAATAAATATTTTCCATGTGCTAAATTATATTAAGGGAGTCCTTATCATTAAGAAGTTTCAAGAAAATCAAGAAGCTTGAAGAAAAAAAAAGACCACTCCAAGTTCGGCCATAGTGAGGAAGAGAGAAAAGAAAGGAAAAAGAAAATTCCAAGTTCTTCAATCTTGATCCAAAGATTGTTTTTTTCATGAATTACTACTAAGTTCAAGATCCTCTATAAGTTGGTATAATTTTTAAGGCAAGGAGGTGTTTCTCTTGGCAAGTGGAGGAAGATTGAAAAAGGTATGGATTCTATTCTTTATGTTGTGAAATAAGTATGGATGTTAGAGTGATTAGAGTTAGATAAAGATGATGGAAGTGTGGTGTGTGGAAGTAGCCGTGTGTGTGTATATAGATATATGGCCGTGAGTATGTGCATGGTTGTGTATGGAAATTGGTGTTATGTTCTAGTTGTGTTTATGAAGGAATTCATATTGTAAATGAAAGTTAAAAGAATTTGGTTGAAGTTGGAAAAAAATAGAATGTGGCCGTGTGGTGTATGTGTGGTATTGGAACCGTGTGTGTATGTATGTTGTATGGTTACGATTAGTTGAATCTTTTGTTGTATTCTAGTTATAGTTATGATGAAATTCATATTGGAAAGGAAAGTTGAATGAATTCGGATGACTTGGGAAATGTAGATGTTGGCCGTGAGCCATGAGGAAATTGAAATGAAGACGAATTGCTTTGTTTGATATGTTAGTTGTGTCGTTATGATTCTTATAACATCAATGAAGGTTTAATGGGTTGAGTTAGTATTGATTTGAAAGTATGAAGTTGAAATGAGAATTTTGGCCTTATGTTGGAAACTTGTATATTGTGTATACCTTACGTATGTTTGGTGAAAAATGGAATGATATGCCTCCGAATTATGTTGTAGTGGTCTTGAATGAGTAAATGAATATGAGAACATCGATGTTAGTTTGAAAATGTGAAGTTAGTTTGGAAGCTGTTGCTTTATGAAGAAAGAAGACTATTTATGTTATGTTGTGTTTCATTGTGATTATTGATGTTGTTGTTGGGTTGTTGTTGATTATTTTGAGCCGAGTTGAGTCTCGGGGGTGTGGTATGTATAGGGGAAGTGCTGCCGAAATTTCGGTAGCCAAGTATAACCCCAAGATTGAAATGTTAGCTTGCATGAATAGTAACTGGTAAAGATGACCATTTGCAGTTTTTGAACGAAACGGAGCGAGATTTGAGGAGCGTAAGGCGCAATCCAGGTATGTAAAGCCTTCCCTATCTTTCTTTGGCATGTTACGAGTGTAACGGCTTGAAAGCGAGCACAGGACTGCACTTCGCGACTCGCAATCCAAGATTGAAAATAGCGCCAAATCTTTCGAAGATTGAACCAATTTCCTCCAAAGTGACCTATAAGTATGCAACTTCCATAAATGGAGTCGAAACACTTTAAGATGATTATGGACGACTCCCTAAGGTCTATTATCCACAATTTACGTATTTCACTATGGTCGGGTCCGAGGTGGGCCCACAAAACCCTGATACTCCCGGTATGGCTCAAATCGATCTATTTCTGTTCGCTTTTCATAAGTAACCCTTAATTATGTTCCCGTCCGCTAATTAATGAGTATTATGACCATCTATCTGAATCTTGATATTAGTCTGACATCTGGAACGATTCTGGACACTCTGTTCTGATATAATCCGACTACTCTGATTTGACCCGTTTTTCTGTACTATTTCAGTTTCATTAAGTCTGTATGTCGGTCTGTATGTATATGGTTTCTCATGGATCTGTTCGTGGATGTCTCAATGCTTCCTTCACTGCGCCCGGGCCAGGTTCTGTGATTCGTGCACCTCACTGCATTGTTCACCGCGTCCCTCGATGTGCGGGCGGATACGTACGTATAGATATGACCCGATATGATCTGATTATGTGATATTACGGGGATGGCGGCCAGGATGGCATTTGATCTGATTCTGTCTGTCCACCGCGTCCCGTACTACGAGGGCCGGGTTCTGTTACCGCGTCCCTTATTAAAGGGCCGGGATCTGTCTGTATGTGATTGGGATTTGATATCTGATATGTATGTCTGTATATGATTATGACTCTGCATGCATGATTCTGTCTGTTACAGTTCTGTACGTCTGATTCGGACTCTGATTCTGTCTGACATACATTTGAGATCTGGTTCTGTCTGAGAGTCTGTCTGTCACACTTCTGTATTTCTGATCTGCATTGTGCCTCTGTCAGCCGCAATTCCTAAATCTGACATAATAAGATTCTGTCTGTACGCTCTGTAAGTCTGACTCTGCTTATGATTCTGTCTGTACACTCTGTAAGTCCGACTCTGCTTATGACTCTGTCTGTACGCTCTGTAAGTCTGACTCCGCTATGAATCCGATTCTGTCCGCTCTATTTCTGTACTTCTGTCTGCTACGATTTTACATATCTGACTCTGGTTATTTTAATTATGTATATTTTGTTTCCGCTTTACATACTCGGTACATCTTCGTACTGACCCCCTGTTCTTCGGGGGCTGTGTTACATGCCCACAGGTACAGACGCGCCGCCAGTTTAGGTTATCAGTCTGCTGTTGGAGAGCTCCCTTTGATCCGGAGCTGATACTTTTGGTATATATCTTCTGTTGTCTGTTTGTTCTGTATATATGATCATTTGGGTACGGCGGGGCCCTGTCCCGTCTTCTGATTCTGTTCTGTATGTTAGAGGCCTGTAGACATGTCTGTGGGTTTGTGGGTTGTCACTGTCCGAGTAGGTACGTGCGATATGTGACTCTGTCTGATATAATAGCCCTAACGGCTTCTGTACAGGTCTCAGTATGTATATCTGTATATGTATGTTCGTGCGATACACCTTATATCTGTATGAATTTATGTATGTTTAAATGGAATTAGCCGGTTGGTATATCGGATCTGACAGGTAGGTACGTATGGGTGTCCAAGTAGGACACCAGTCACGGCCCACGGGGCTGGGTCGTGACAGTTACACCTCGAACTTTTTATACGTCGAGCTGTGAATAGGCTAACACAAGCTTAAGAGGAACATGGAGTCCATTTGTCCTTATGGAGAGTACTTGATAGCTTCAAAGATTATATGACAAGATTTTGAAGTCATATGACTTGGAGAAACTAAGTTCGTCAAAGGAAGTGAACTATAAGTTGTGTTCGGAAAGATTTCATAACAACCGAGCTAATGTTGATTTAGTAACACCTTGAGGAGAAGTTATAAGTCTCCTTATATGGTTAATGAAGTATTATAAAAGTGGCAAGAAGGTTCCTCAAGGATTGGAAGTCAAACGAAACAACGGGACCAATTTCAAAAAATGTGAGTTATACGGCCACTTATACGGTCCGTATAACGGACCGCATAGCCTGTCCAGAGAGGGGTCTTTCACTGGAGATATTATACGGTCACTTACATGGACCGTATAAGTTATACGGACCGCACAAGGGTCCATATAATCCTCGTCGGGCAGCCTTTTAATTTTATAAAAAAAAGACCCCAAATTCATTTCTCTCATTTCTCATCTTCTCTAAACTCTCTCAAAACCTTTAGAACCTTCTCCAAACCATATCAACACATACTGAAGGAAAAATCAAAGATCAAACACCAGGGATCAAGAGAACCAAGTGTGTGGATGCTCACTAGGGTTGATACAAGTCAAGAACTTCTTTAGTATTGAAGTTGGGGTTCTTCTCTAGTGGAGTATCTTCATCCAAAGATCATTCCTACATGATCAAAGGTGAGTTTTACACTTATTTCATGTTATTGAAGGCATTGAGTCGTTGAAAGTCTTGGATTAGAGAAGAATTTAGAATATGAGCTCAAATATGGAAATAATGGTATTTTAAATAGTAATTTAATTTGAGTCATGATTCTTAGTATGAGATGAGTATTATATTGTTATGAATGATGCTAATAATGCTGAGGAAGTGTCTTGTGAAGAACGAATATGTTGTTGTATTGTACTCATGGATACAGATGGTTTGAAGGTGAATTGGAGAAGTGAACAATATTTAACTTGAGAAATCTATTGCTTATGATATTATGAGTGTCACTATTGCTGTTTGGGAGTTGTTTATTATATGGAGGAAGTTGTCGAAACAAAGGAAATGCTGCCCAATTTTCGTTACCCCTTAGTTACTTTAGCTTAGACTTAAGCGTGCTTCTAATGATCTAACCTTGGTACGAATTCTCTTGAATGTAGAGTTGTGAGCATGGAAGGAGAACGCTTAGTCGTTAAGGAGACGCAAAGGTATGTAAGGCTAGTCCTCTTTTTTCAAAGGCATGACTTCTATATTATGATTTCATTTCTATATTTCCATGACCTTCTTACATCCCAAAAGCTGAAAGTTAAAGATTCTTAAGAGCTTCTTATGAGATTGAGATGAGATATGCTCTAAGATAATGATGATGACAAATCGATGCTATGATGATCTTGTTACTCTTTATCTTTATGATTTTTGTTACACCTTGGAAATTTCACATTAGTGTACAGTGAATAGACTAACGAAGGGCATGATGTATACGATGTTTTGATAAGTAAGAAATAACATTTAATGGTCCTAATTAAGATTTCCAAAGACATTCAAGATAAGGAAAGAAAGTTGTTAAGGAAAGCTGGTCACATGTTGTGTGTCGGGCAAGATTTACGAGTATCGAGTTAATGATGTTTTAATGATGCTTTGAGGAAGATTTATAACGTCACTTAGATTTGTATTGAGGTGTTAAACAAGTGTTAAGAAGGTTCCATAAGGATCTGAGATCAAACGAGTCGACGAGAACAAGTTCCGAATAGCTGGGCATTATACGGCCAGACATACTGGTCGTATAAAATACACAGACTGTATGTCCAGCCGTAGGTTCAGCCCAGAATGGCACACTTCACTGGACCAAACATACGGTCCAGACATACGGCCAGTGAAAAATATACGGACCGTATGTTGGTCCGTATGTTCTAGTCGGGTCAGATTGTGAATTAATATAAGGGACCCCTCTTTCATTTATTTTCATTTCATCTCTCATCTCCACAACTCAAGAAACCTCTAGAATATTCTCCACACTTCATCCACAAGAACACAAAGAAAATAGATGATCAACTTCATCAAACCAACAAGAATCAAGAGTGTGAAACCCATTAAAATCATCCAAGTCAAGAAATCCCAAGAGAGGTGAAATAGGGTTTTGGTGCTAGAAGAGTATTTCTACTCAAGACTTGTTTCTACTCTATCTAAGGTAAGTTTCATGGTATTTTAATGATGTTAGAATTATTGATAAGTTGAAACACTTGGATTGTAGAAGAGTATAGAAAATGGTCATAAATGTGTGAATAGTATCATTGTTGAGTAGTAGTTTGGATTGAATCATGAATATAGATATGTTGAGATTGTAAATACGTTATAAATGACATTTAGAATATGGAATAAGTATTGTATGAGAAAGAACGTGATAATGAACTTTGGTTTTGATTATGGGGAATTTGAAGTGGAATTGTGAAATGTGGGCAATGCAATTGAATGACGATTGTTGTTTACGATATTGTGATGGTCGTTATAAATTTTTGGGAGTTGATATGGAAATATGGAGGAAGTCGTATAAACAAAAGGAAATCTGCCCAATTTTCTCTAGCTTTAGTAAAGACGTTCTTATGATTGTTTAGCTAATGTCGATACGAATTCTCTTGAAGGTAGAACATGGGCATTAAAGGAGAACAAGCAAGCGACAGATTAGTTAAACAACAAAGGTATGTGAGGCTAGTCCTTTCTTTCTAAGGCATGAATCTTATGGCATGATTTTCCTCCTCCTTCATGAATTTCTTATCTTCAAGAAAACTAAGAGTCCTTGTTTATGAGTAGCTATAGGAGGTAAGAGATACACGATGAGTTCAATAATGATGATGATAAGCTTAAGTCTAAAGATTCTAGAGTCCATGATATGATGTTCTTATAAAGCTAACGATTCCATTTATAATCTATTGATGTTGATCATTATATACACTCGCCTTATATGCAAATTCTTTCAAGGCGAGGAATGCTTATAAATGCTCCATAATGGAATCGGGGGGTTCAAACCTTCTCGTCACCCCGATAAAGTATAGTCATGCCGGGAGTTTCCATGCATGCATTATGATGATATATTATGATGAGCATATTATGATAAGCATATGATGATGATATTACATCGCGCACTTATACTGTTAGGGCGGTCGCGCGAAAGTAGGGCGGGTACGGCTACACCATGGCCGGATGGCGTACGCGGCAACACCAGTGTGCGGCATGAGATGGTACCCGGACGCAGGAGGCCCGGCCGCGAGTTAATGCTATTGATTATTACACCGTACCTATATGGTCGGGCGGCTTATACATTTATGCATATATGATATGATGATGATTACGATTGTAAGCCGGCGCTGCATATTTCTTTTATGATTCACGATCGATTCTGATTGCTCCTCATTTGATGCCTCCTCATTTCCTTGATGTTTCAATACTGTTTATGCCTTATATGCTAAGTACAATACTCGTATCGCGCGTCCTTTTCTTTGACGGCGTGTTCATGCCCACAGGTAGACAGGGAGGTGATCCAGACTCGTAGGAGCCATTAGCTGATTTGAGAGCACTCCACTTTTTCGGAGGTGCCATTGATTATTCTTTTGGTACATATGTATATATTCATGTTTGGGCATGACGGGGTCCTGTCCCGTCCATATGTCTAATACTCTAGTAGAGGCTCGTAGATACGCAGTGTGGGTAGTATGGTCTCACGAGTTTCTCATTGTATTTGTATATATATTATTTTGATAGCCCAGAGGCTCATGTATATAAAGTGAATATGTTTTAAATGAAAATATTTTTCTATGATTATGAGCTTAAGATATATGAATGGAAGCAGATGAGTAATAGAATAAACGGTGCTCGGTGGTTAGCCTCGCGTGCCCGTCATGGCCCTAGTCGGGTCGTGACAAAAGTGGTATCAGAGCGGTTCAGTCCTAGGAAGTGTCTACGAGCTGTGTCTAGTAGAGTTTTGTTTATGGTGTGTTGCGCCCCACGCTAATAAACAGGAAGCTACAGGACATTTAGGAAAAATGACCATCTTTCTTCTTATGTGATCGTGCGATACAGCTGTGCTATAAGATTTTATCCTCCCTAATAGTGTGTTGTGATTTCAGAAATGCCGCTAAAGGAAAAAGCTAAAGCCGCCCAGAAGGGCATGAGTACGATGAAAAGGCGGGCAGAATGAGAGCCCCCAATAAATGTAGATGAGGGTGAATCACATAATGAGGCACCATCTAATGCTTCTTCCATCCCGCCTATTACGGAAGAGCATGAAAGGGCTTCAGCTGAAGCTCCTATGCCTCCAGTTCCTCCACCGGCTACTTCGGGTCAACAAGTGACCGAAGCTATTCATTTATTACTGCAGTTAGTTGCCGCCCTGGCACAGCGGCATGTGGGCCCAAGTGATCGGTCAACTAGTACTAGAGCCCGTGATTTCATGAGTTTGAATCCGCTAGAGTTCTTTGGGTCAAAGCCGGATGAAGATCCGCAAGGCTTTATTGATAAAATATTGAGGACATTGAAGATTATTCATGCCTCCGAGACCTAATCAAATGGAGTTGGCATCGTAGGGCAGACTCCGAGATGTGGCGATCTTATGGTATAATAATTGGATAGCATCAAGAAGAGAGAGATGCGCCTCCTCCCGTTTGGAATTCGTAGATACTTTAAATTCGGCATTATTTGCCACCCGAGGTCCGCCGAGCTAGAGCGGATAGATTCCTAAATTTGAAGCAAGGGAACATGAGTGCCCGGGAGTATAGCCTTCAGTTTAATTCATTGGCTAGATATGCCCCGACTATGGTGGCCGATATGGGCGATAGGGTGCACAGATTTGTGAGTGGCATAGGGCCACACTTGTTCAAAGATTGCTTGACGGCTTCGTTGCAAGATGGGATGGACATTTCCCGTATTCAAGCCCATGCCCAAAACCTAGAAGGACAACAACCTCCGTAGAGGGGTGATCGTGATGTTGATAGAGGGCAAATCAAACGGGCCAAATCTATGGGCGCGAGGGACGGTGATTACGAGAGGGGGATCGAGGCGGACACATTCTAGGCACTCGGGAGCCGAGTCGGTGACCGGTGTACCTCCCGATTATGGGGCGGGGAGATTTGATCGCGCCTTCCGTTCAGGACAGGGTCAGAGTTCGAGGGCCCCAGGTTCATAGTTTAGGGAAGATTATAGCCAGAGGAGACCTCCAGTACTGCGATGCAGTCAGTGCGGATGACCACGTTCGGGACGAGTGTCGCACGAGGTTCGGATGCTTGCTTGCTCGTGGCCGAGGTTGGGCACGCTGATGAGAGACGCCGTCGATGAGCGGTAGAGTTGGGGCCCGGCCCACGGGATCGAGCGAGTTTGGTTCTTCTTGGTCCGCCGGTGAGGCCCGGGGCTCCCCGATTTCAACGAGGGCGAGTAGAGGCGAGGGGATGTACTTCGAGGTTTCGCACGGCCCGTATATGCTTTTGGGCGGGACGACGGATCTCGGAGTCTCTCACAGGTGGTTACGGTGCACATTATCGTATTTTCCATGATGTGTATGCATTGATAGATGCGGGTTCTACCTTATCCTAAATTACTCCATATGTTGCTAATCGTGTTGGGGTGAAACTTGGGCGATCGACGCACGAGGTATACACTTCGGTTGGTGATCATTGATGGCTAGACGGATTTGTTACAAAGATTGTATGATTGTGATATGTGATCGCCAAACTAAAGTTGATTTAGTTATTCTAGAAATGTTAGATTTCGATGTGATTATGGGTAATGATTGGTTGGCCTCATGTTATGCTAATGTTGATTGTCGAATGAAAAGTAGTTCGATTTCAATCTCAGGAGAGCCCGTGCTTGAATGGAAAGGTAACACGCAACTCCGACGGAGTAGGTTTATTTCCTACCCAAGGCTAGAAAGATGATAGCTAAGGGCCATATCTATCACTTTAGTCCGGGTTCATGACACCGAGCAAAGTCGCCAACCTTTCAATCGTTCGAGTAGTGAATGAATTTCTCGGATGTGTTCCAGATGAAGGCTACCAGCTCTTCCTCCAAAGAGAAATTGACTTTGCCATTGATGTGTTGCCGGATACCAAACTGTTTCTATTCCTCTCCTGTCGAATGGCTCAGAGCGTAATTGAAAGAACTAAAGGCATAATTGAAAGATTTGCTCGAGAAGGGGGTTTATTAGACCTAGTTCATCTCGGGAGCACCGGTCTATTTGTAAGAAAGAAAGATGGTTCCTACGAATGTGCATTGATTATAGGCGGTTGAATAAGGTGACGATAAAGAACAAATATCCTTTTTCGAGAATTGATGACTTGTTTGATCAATTACAAGGCGCAAGTGGTTCTCAAACTAGACTTGAGGTCGGGTTATCATCATGAGAGTTAAAGAAGAAGATATTCCCAGACAAACGGCGTTCGGAAACGAGATATGGCCTTTATGAATTAAATTAAGTCATGTCATTTGGGTTGACTAATGCTGACGGTGTTCATGAATCTAATGAATAATGTATTCAGGCCTCTCTTGGATCTATTCGTAATAGTATTCATCGATGATATCCTGGTGTACTCTCGCACAGAATCAGAACATGTAGATCATTTGCGTATTGTTCTTGGAGTTCTTCGAACTCGGGAACTGTATGCAAAGTTTTCCAAAATGCGGTTTTGGTTTGAAATCGTACATTCTTGGGCCATCTTCATGCTTATTTCGGATGATGGCATTCGAGTTGACACTCGAAAAATTGAAGGTGAACTTGGCCAAAACCTCAACGCCTACGGAGAGTTCGCGGCTTTTGCACCGGGATTGGCGTTATTATAGAAGGTTCGTAAAGGGCTTTTCATCTATTTCAGCCCCATTGATGAAGCTAGCCCAGAAGTCAGCTAAATTTCAGTGGAATGATGCTTGTGAGCATAGCTTCCAAGAGTTGAAGGACAGATTGACCTCAGCTCTAGTCTTGTCACTTCCAGAAGGGCTAGATGGTTATGTGGTGTATTGTGATGCTTCTGGCGTTGGGTTAGGATGTATTTTAATGCAGCACGGTAAAGTCATTTCTTATATTTTCGGGGGCAATTGCGGAACACATGAAAAGAATTATCCGGCTGTGATCTTGAATTGGGCTGGATTATTCTTTTTGTTAAAGATGTGGAGACATTACTTGTATGGTGTGCATGTTGATATCTATACGGATCACAAGAGTCTCGATACATTTTCGAAACGGAAGGAGTTGAATGCGGCAAAGGCGGTGGTTAGAATTATTGAAAGATTATGATGTGAATATTTTATACCACCCAGGAAAGCAAATGTAGTAGCGGATGCGCTTAGTAGCCGATACGATGGGTAGCTTATGTAAAGTTCCTTCGGAGAAGAAAGAGTTGATTCATGAGCTCCATCAACTAGCTAATCTTGGAGTACGTCTAATTGACTCAGGAGGTGCAGGAGTTACTGTTAATAATCCCACAGTTTCGTCCTTGAACATGGAAGTAAAAGAGCGGCAATATGAGGATCCTCAATTGAACCACTATAGGGATATATGTCATGAAAAGGAGAAGTCTCCATTTGAAACTTCTATAGATGGAATTTAAATGTACGGCGGGCTTTGTGTTCCAAATGTTGCGGAAATTACGTCATCGGATTCTAGAAGAAGCTCATTATTCTCGGTATTCTATTCACCCGGGAACGATGAAGATGTATCATGATCTCAAATTGATATATTGGTGGGATGGCATGAAGGGAGATATAAACGCGGGAATTTGTAGCTCGAAATGTCCAAATTGCCAACAAGTAAAGATCGAACATCGCGGGGAGGATTATTGCAAACCATGGAAATTCCTACTTGGAAATGGGAAGTGATCAACATGGACTTTGTTGTAGGATTACCCCGCTCTCGAGGCAAGTATGATTCTATATGGGTGATTGTGGATAGACTGACGAAGGCACCTCATTTTCTTCAAGTCAGAACCATATACCCAGCGGAAGATTATGCAAGATTGTATCTTAAAGAAGATTGTGCGACTTCATGGTATTTCGATACCCATTATCACACACGGACGAGGAAACGCAATTTTGGCCCAAGTTAGAAAATCTTTTCAGAAGGTACGGAAGTACTCAAATAAGGCTCGGCATCGCATTTCACCGCCATGGTGATGGACAAGCTAAACGTACCATACGGAACCTTGGAGGATATGCTAAAGACGCGTGTTTTAGATTTTGGTGGCGATTAGGATGACCACCCCACCCCTAATTGAGTTTTGCCTATAATAGCTACCGTTCTAGCATTCCAAATGGCTTCGTATGAGGCTTTATGTGGAAGGAAGTGCGGCCCCAATTGGATGGTTTGAAATTGGAGAAGTACGATTAATAGGCCACTGAGTTGATTCGATGCGGTGGAAAAAGTCAAGGTGATCGGATCGATTGTTGACGATCCAAAGTCGCCAAAATCTTATGCGAACAACTGGCCGCGAGATTTAGAATTTCAAGTTGATGATTGGGTATTTTTGAAGGTGTCGCCAACGAAGGTGTGATGAGATTTGGTAAGAAAAGGAAAGTTAAGTCCCTCGACATATTGGACCATATAAGATTATCCGCAAAGTGGGTCAAGTAGCTTATGAATTGGACTTGCCTTGAACTTGAATTAGTCCGTCCGGTTTTCATGTCTCGATGCTCCGTAAGTGTGTTGGAGATCCCACAAAGATTGTGCCAATAGATGAGGTTCAAGTGACAGAAAAACTAGTTTATGAAGAAGTGCCCATTGCCATCTTAGACAGGCAAGTACGGAGGCTTCGAAATAAAGAAGTGGCTTCAGTTAAAGTCTTGTGGCAAAATAACAACCGAGAAGAGATGACTTGGGAGGCGGAAGAGAAGATCAAGTCCACATATCCACATTTATTTCATCCCCCGGAAGAGGCCTATGATGAGACATCGAGATTATAAGGTATGTATGTTTTCTTTTATGCATATGGGTCGTGTGTGGCTAATTTATATTGCTATTGTGTTGTGGCCCCCACAGGCAATGTTATTATGGGTTGTTGTGACGGGATGGTAGTGCCATATTATAGGGAAACTGCGGCGAAATTTTTATAGAATCCTCTTCGATGGCTTAACATTCGAGGACGAATGTTCCCGAGGGGGAATGTTACACCTTGGAAATTTCCCGTTAGCGTACAGTGAATAGACTAACGAAGGTCATGATGTATACGATGTTTTTATAAGCAAGAAATAGCATTTAATGGTCCTAATTAAGATTTCCAAAAACATTCAAGATAAGGAAAGAAAGTTGTTAAGGAAAGAAGGTCACATGTTGTGTGTCGGGCAAGATTTACGAGTATCGAGTTAATGATGTTTTAATGATGCTTTAAGGAAGAGTTGTAACGTTCCTTATATTGGTATTGAGGTGTTAAACAAGTGTTAAGAAGATTCCATAAGGATCGGAGATCAAACGAGTCGACGAGAACAAGTTAGATTAGTTGGGCATTATACGGCCCGGACATGCGGCGTATAAAATACACGGACCGGCCTATGTCCACCCGTAGGTTCAACCCCGAGATGGTACATTTCATCGGACCAAACATACGATCCGGACATACGGCCGGAGTGAAAATATATCGGACCGTATGTTGGCCCGTATTACAGTCGGAGTCGGATGTGAATTAATATAAGGGGACCCTCTCGTTTCAATTTATTTTCATTTCATCTCTCATCTCCACAACTCAAGAAACCTCTAGAATATTCTCCACACTTCATCCACAAGAACACAAAGGAAATTGATGATCAACTTCATCAAACCAACAAGAATCAAGAGTGTGAAACCCATTAAAATCATCCAAGTCAAGAAATCCCACGAGAGGTGAAATAGGGTTTTGGTGCTAGAAGAGTATTTCCACTCAAGACTTGTTTCTACGCTATCTAAGGTAAGTTTCATGGTATTTTCATGATGTTTGAAGTATTGATAAGTTGAAACACTTGGATTGTAGAAGAGTATAGAAAATGGGTCATAAATGTGTGAATAGTATCATTGTTGAGTAGTAGTTTGGATTGAATCATGAATATGGACATGTTGAGATTGTAAATACATTATAAATGACATTTAGAATATGGAATAAGTATCGTATGAGAAAGAACGCGATAATGAACTTTGGTTTTGATTATGGGGAATTTGAAGTGGAATTGTGAAATGTGGGCAATGCAATTGAATGACGATTGTTGTTTACGATATTGTGATGGTCGTTATAATGGGAGTTGATATGGAAATATGGAGGAAGTCGTATAAAAAAAAGAAATGCTGCCCAATTTTCTCTAGCTTTAGCAAGCACGTTCTTATGATTGTTTATCTAATTTCGATACGAATTCTCTTGAAGGTAGAACGTGGGCATTAAAGGAGAACAAGCAAACGATAGATTAGTTAAATGACAAAGGTATGTGAGGCTAGTTCTTTCTTTCTAAGGCATGAATCTTATGGCATGATTTTCCTCCTCCTTCATGAATTTCTTCTCTTCAAGAAAACTAAGAGTCCTTGTTTATGAGTACCTATAGGAGGTAAGATATACACCATGAGTTCGATAATGATGATGATAAGCTTAAGTCTAAAGATTCTAGAGTCCATGATATGATGTTCTTATAAAGCTAAAGATGCTATTTATAATCTATTGATGTTGATCATTATATACACTCACCTTATATGCAAATTCTTTCAAGCTGAGGCAGAATGCTTATAAATGCTCCATAATGGAATCGGGGCTTCACAACCTTCTGTCACCCCGATAAAGTATAGTCATGCTGGAGTTTCCATGCATGTATTATGATGAGTATATTATGATGAGCATATGATGACGATATTACACCGCCTATACGGCCGGTCACACGCCAGGCGGGCGGCATATACACACCATGGCCGGATGGCATGGGCGGACACCACCTAGTGGGCGGCATGAGATGGTACCCCGAACGCGGGAGGCCTGGATGCAGGCTAATGCTATTGATTATTACACCGTACCTATATGGTCGGGCAGCTTATACATTTATGCATATATGATATGATGATGATTACGAAAGTAAGCCAGCAGGCATTATTTCTTTTATGATTCACAGTCAGTTACAGATTGCTCCTCATTTGATGCCTCCTCATTTCCTTGATGTTTCATTATTGTTTATGCCGTACATACTCAGTACAATGTTCGTACTGACGTCCGTTTTCTTTGGACGTTGTGCTCATGCCCACTGGTAGATAGGGAGGTGATCTAGACTCGTAGGAGCCATTAGCTGATTTGAGAGCACTCCACTTTCTCAGAGGTTCCATTGATTATTATTTTGGTACATATGTATCTATTCATGTTTGGGCATGACGGGGTCCTGTCCCGTCCATATGTCTAGTACTCTAGTAGAGGCTCGTAGATATGCAGTGTGGGTAGTATGGTCTTACAAGTTTCTCATTGTATTTGTGTATATATTATTTTGATAGCCGAAGGGCTCATGTATGTAAAGTGAATATGTTTTAAATGAAAATAGTTTTCTATGATTATGAGCTTAAGATATATGAATGGAAGCAGATGAGTAATAGAATAAGCGGTGCTCGGTGGTTAGCCCCGGGTGGCATCGTGGCCCTAGTCGGGTCGTGACAATTTCATTGATGTTATTTCTTGTTTTTACCTCACCTTATGATAATAGTTCGTTTACGGTGAGACATAGTGATGAGGGTGATTCGATAATGTAATTGGAGGGTCCCGACCTTATGTCACTCCGATAGAGTTATAGCTTTTACTTGAGCTCTCATGCATGCTTCATGTTCTGTATATGTATGATTGCACGGCGCCTATATGGCCGGGATGTCACTACTACAATGGGCGTAGTAGGCAGCTATGATGATGATTACACCGTGCCTATATGGCTGGGCAGACACCACTAGTGGGCAGCTTGAGATGTGTACCCCGGACGCGGGAGGCCCGGACGCGGGCTAAAGATGATCACACCGTACCTATATGATCGGGCAGTGATATGATGTCTTCTCTTTTTAGCATGCATGATCGCGCGTTAAGAGGCAATCAGTACAGGTTATCTTTTCTTCTTATGCTCTCATATTTCTTGATTATGTTATTGTACATGTCTTACATACTCGGTACATTGTTCGTGACGTCCTTTTCCTTTATGGATGTTATGTTCACGCCCACAAGTAGGCAAGGAAATGGCGCCGACGCTTAGTAGCTTACCCGGCGGAGAAACAGGAGCACTCCACTACTCCGGAGTCGCCACTTCTTTGTATATTCTTTTGTGCACATATTTAGGGTATGGCGGGGTCTTGTTCCGTCCTTATGGTTCCAGTATTCCAGTTAGAGGCTCGTAGATACTTATGTGTGGGTTGTAGATGCTTTGAGACCTCTTCATTGTACGTTCTGTACATCATTTTTGTAGCCTCGTGGGCTTATGCACATATACATGTTTTGGGATATCTTTGGTGGTTGTTTCATAATATGTCTTGTGTTGAGAATAATGTATGTCCAGGTAGAGTATGATAAATAGCATGATGAGTGGTGCTCGATAGTTAGCTCCGGGTACCCGTCATGGCCCACTGGTTGGGTCGTGACAGACGGAAGACTAGACATGCTCACTGTTAGGTATAAACACCACACAGTCCAAGAATAACAACTCAAGTACATAAATATAAATTAGCCGAATCATAGCCTATGTTGAAGCACCAAAACACAAGTCCTGCCAAGCTTCCCATGATTCCATTGAATAACCATAAACACTAGTACAACCAACAATGTCACTCCGTAACCTCAAGTCTCAACCAAGTAGAAAGTCCCTACTCTTAGAATCTATCAATTCCAAAATATATACTAATCAGGCACGCGGCAATCTCAAATCAGTACACAACCAGGAAGTCGATATTCACGAGCACTGTAAAATACGATAAATAACCACTCACAGAAATCAGATGTCTGAATGAATAAAATATGAATACAATGCAATGATACACACATGCTCCAGATGGATGATATCTATGCCTTGACAGTCATGACCCATGGGGGACCCACGAATTCCATATACCAGCTGCGACGCACTGTCGGATCCAAGTCAATGTTTCAGAATGTGCAACCCGATCCAAGTAAGTGTGTATATATATGTTTTGCGACGTGCAACCCGATCCAAATATAGGATTATGAATTCATGCATGATCTCAATGTCAACAACAGTATATCAGTGACAACCGTGCCACACATGGACACATATCCCAATATCAAGATCATTATCAATTCCTTCCTCTTCACAAGTCAATAACCAATAACCGAGAGATATAGGTTCACAACCATGAATAAGTCACTAAATATTCATATTAGAGTATCAGGAAAGATGAGAATGAGTACACTGCACAATACCAATGAATGATGTCAACATATCAAATCAATCGTGCCACACTTAGACATATATCACAATACCAACCTCAATATCATAGCTTTCCCTTCCTTCCCAACAACATCAACACATGATAAAATACAATCTCCAACTTCATAAAGTAAATCACTAAGCACCAAGTCTGGAACACTCACATGGCTACAAGCCAATAAATCACAACACGGCAACAACTCAATAGGACATAACAAGGCGACAAGCCATAATCAACAACAATACCAACCTAAGTAATCGATCCCAATTTCATACTCGAAGGTTTAACATGCTTTGTCCGACAATCACTAACTCTACATATGCTTTGCAAACCGAAGTCTAGCCATAAAGGATGCCATAACCTACTCGGAATGCCGAATAGGACCCTCGAACCAATCTGCTTGAGCCGTGCCTTTCTACTTCGGAGAGGCTTGAAATGATTAACATCTCTCAAGTACAAATTCTACGTTAAAATACGAATCTAAGGATACCCATAATGCCATAGTTTACCCCCAAACCCAAAAATAGAGAAAAAATAGCCAAATCTGAGCCACTAGGGCAAAACTGTATTTTCATTAAAAAATTGGGTTCAATATAGTCAAAATAGAACCCTACAAGTCTAGATGAGTCCAATGATACCCATATTACAGTACATTAATTCGAAAACCAAAACGAACCCAAAAAGCTGACCCCGAGCTCGAAAGGGCAAAAATGGAATTTTAACTTAACAAAAGTTTACCATAGTCATATTAGTCCAAATCCAAAATATCCAATCAAAAAGCCATGACCTTTGCATCCAATTTCCCTTTTTCCTCAATTTTTACTTTAGGGCTAAAACCCGTAATTTTGAACCCAAAAACATAATTTAAAAATACTAATTAAGGATAGGAATCAAGGAGAAATTAAGGATTTTGGATTATAATCTTATTTCCAAGCTTAGATGAGCAAAACCCCTTTGAGAATCTCCAAACCGAACTCTAGAACTTGTGAGAAAAGTAACTATATCCCGAAACAGGTGGAAATTAAAAAAGACCAGCAGTTGTTGCCGTCCAAAACAGGTTCTAGATGATCACGAAGCTCACTTTTGAGAATCCTAATAAAATCCTTGTGAAATCCCACCCAAGATAGCCTTATGAATCACCCAATTATATGATGCTTTTAAGTTGTGGAAAGAATGCAGGATTTTTAAGGGCGAACTTAGGGGCAAAATCATAATTTTCAGTAAAATTACACCAGAAAACCAGCAGTTAATTTCTTTAGTAAAATGGTTATATCTCCCTCGTACGATGGCGAAACGTGACGAGTCTTATTGCTACAGCTTCGAAATTACGATACGAATCTAACGGTTCAATCAAAACACAAAACAAAGGCCGTTTTCTCATTATGGTACCTTTTTTGCTAATATGGCATCGAAACCAAAAACAAACACCATACAACTCAAACACATCCAAAACTCATTGGCATCTTACCAGAATTTGTGGACAAGACCAAAATCATTATACAAACCTGCGCGAACTCTCAAAACATCCAAACGGGGCAGTCTTAATCCAATTTTTTCCATGGTCAACTCCTTTTTTTAAATGAATTAAGCCCATCTAGGCTTTTTATTTAATCTGCAAAGTTCAAAACAAAAAAGAGATGATTGAGCCCAAAAATAAGGCCCAACCCAAAATAAAACAAAAAACAAAAAACAAAACATTAAAAATTTGTCCTAAAACCAATTTGGAAAGTTCCTGTTGAAACCCTATCTGTTATTCATTGACTTGTCCTCTCAAACTTCTCCATCGCCGATGTGGCGATGATGAGTAGTATGAACTGCGGTTGAGCTCCTCCGATGGCTTTGATCCACTTCTCTCCTTGCTTTCGTCTTCTTGTTGTTACTTTGCTATCATCCACGTAAGTGATTTATTCTTCCTCAATCCTTGCATTTCATATGATTTTTACTTTGTCTTCCCAATTTTAATCCTTTTCTTTGGTTGCATATGTTGAGCTTTAGCTTGATTTGGCCTAGAAATAGTTGTTTTCATGGTGGTCTAACCTCGTTCCACTTTTCTCCTCCAAGTATGTTCCTCTTCGCCTTCTAGTACTAAATCTTGAAGATTTGACTTTTGTTCATTTGAATGAGCATCTACTGATGCTAATGCCATAAATCCAACATCCATCAAACTTACTAAATCTAGTCTAGATTGCATTGTTTTTTTCAGAAACCTGTTGCCTTTGTTGCTGCTTGTCAAAAACATGTTCTTCTTTACATATGTGTTGCAATCCTATTCCTTTGCCTTGATTTATTGTTGTTTCCATACTATGACCCTTTGTGACTTGCAATCTTTGCGTGTACTACTGTTATTCTTGCCCCTTTTGAATTCCCGTGCCTCATTTTGTTATTCAAAATCCTGGTATGAAAGCTTGACTTGCAAAATTGTTCTTCCCTTGTCTGATTTTGATGCTGTGATATGGATCCTGTTTTTTGAAACTTTGAACTTCTTATTATTCCCTCCAATCTGTTCATGTTTATGTAGCATCCTTAGATAGATTACCTGCAAAAAATAAAACAGCATTAGTAAAACATACCATCATGTTCTTCTCCCAAAGGATTTGAACATGGTCATATACACTCCTGTCCAGCTTAATCCATTCCTTCTTATCTGCTATCTCTTCTTAGAATGTAGATTGCACTTCATCTGCAGACTTTAATTCTAAGATGAGGCATTTGAGACTTGTCACTATTAATAATCCTTCTCTGGTCAACCCTCAAGCTCCATGAATCCATTGCACTTTACTGGTCCATTGTCTAAAGCAGTGTTAGCTAGAGAATCAGCTAACTTATTTCCTTCCCTTAAAATATGCTCTAACTGAACCCTTTTTTCCAACAATCAACTCCTTCATGCTCTCAAAACAACCTACAATGCTCAATGGTGGCTTCCATACAATGCTCAATGGTGGCTTCCATCTTTCTTTAATACGTTCTGAACCAATTGTGAACCTGTGTGAATGATTTTGTGATTCAGTTGCTGTTGATTACACCATTTAACTGCCTCTAAAACTGCCAAAGCTTCCACCTCTATATTTGTTGGAAACCCTGTACCTTCAGCCTGTGCATAGATCAAATCCCCTTCAGAATTCCTGATGCCAAATCCATATGCCCCTCTACCTGGATTGCCTCTAGATGCACCATCTGTGTTGCATAAGAGCCATCCTTGTGGAGGAAGCTTCCACAACACCTTTGTCACTTTCAACCTTTTCTTGTACCCTTCCATTAACATAATCAGATCACCCTATCTATTAGGAATATATGTTAAAGAAGGATTCCTGAATTGTACCAATCTCTGAATAGTCAAATACACCTGATAAATGCATCTACCAATTGATCTTCCTTGTCCATGTTTTATAGCATTCCTCCACTTCCATAACTCCAATATGATTACAACAGGTATAGCTTGAAAAATAGGCTTGAGTCTCTCATTGACAGAAATTGTCCACCATTTTACAATAATTTGTCAGTAATTGTATTCCTACAAAATTCAAGCTTTTAGTGAACCAAAGTATGACCAAGTCTTATAAGCAGCATAAGACTTAGCAAATAAATGTTGTACAGTCTCCTCCTTAGGACTAGAATAGCACCAACATCTAGATGCCAAATTGAATGGCATCTTTTTCAACACATCAAGTACTGGAATTTTAAATTTCTAGCATCTCCACATAAGAAAGGATATTTTGAAAGGCAATCCTTTAATCCAAATTTATAGATCTCTTGCTTCTGCCCCCTTAATTTGAAGCATTCCCAAGCTGGTTTCACTAAAAATTCTCCTCTTTTATCAAGTAACCACCAAGGAGTATCCATCCTTCTTTAGGCATTAGGTGTTATAGTCTCTGTGACTTGTTTGACGATATCGTCAGGTAGAAATTCTGTCAATTTATCCACATCCCATTTGCCATCCACTACCATTTCATTCACATTTTGAATTCTTTCATTATAGGTAACAGTTCCTATAGCATAATACAATGATCCTAGCCCTTTCCAATTATCAAACCAAAATTGGGCATCTCCCATCTTCACTTGAAACTAAATAAGTTGTTCAGTAATATCTCTGGCATTTATCATCTTCTTCCAAGTCTGAGTGCCATACTTTCATTGTGCAATAACTGGATGCACCTTCTTGATACTTGTTACTCATGTAAGAACTCCACAATGAGGGGAGAGTTCTAAAATTCCACCAAATTTTACAATATAGAGCCATGGATACATCATGCATAGATCTGAATCCTAATCCTCCTTCCTTTTCTGGAATACACATCTTCAGCCAAGAGGACCAGTGTCTGCTCTTTCCCCCAACAGTATTAGTCCAGTAAAATTGAGCAAACTTATAACACTATCAAGGGAATTCATAGCAATAATAAGTGAATGGGCGTTCCTTGTAACACATGCTTTATTAGAACAGCCCTCCCTCCAAAAGATAACTTCTTTCCTTTACAAGATTGAAGTCTATTCATAATCTTCATCAGAGTATGGTTAAAAAATCTTTCCTCCTTCTGCTATAGAAAATAGGACACCCCAAATAAGTAAATGGGAAATCTTTTCTTCCTATCCCAGTAACCACTTCCACAATCACTTAGATGTCTCCTGGCGCATTGTGATGTAGATATACTGCACTTTTCACCTTATTAACCTTCTGTCCAAATGTTTTTTCATACTTCCCTAAAACTTCCATAATTACCTGGAAGGATAATATATCAACTGAGGAAAAAATGATCATATCATATGTATATGTCAGATGATTAATTTATGGACTTCATTTTGAGATACCAAACCGTATGAATTAAGGGACCTAATGTATTGCATTAAGGTTTCTTGTAAGCACTTCTGCAGCCAAAATAAACAAAGTAGGTGACAAAGGATCCCCTATTTAACTCCTCTAGAAGATTGGAAAAAACCATGTTGTTGACCATTTATAAGCACGCAGTACCAATTGTTGCCAATAATCCTAAACACTATGTCTATCAACCTTCTCGAAAGCCCATCTTCATCAAAACCTTGGTGAGAAACGACCATGACACCCTATCATATGCCTTTGCCATGTCTAATTTCATTACCACATTTGCAATAATTTCCTGAGTGAGTAACACATTTTTTCAAGATGCTTCTTCCCTTCACAAAACCAGCCTAGTTTAGTGATCTAATATCTCGGCAACCCATCACTAGTCTATCAAGAATTAATCAAGAGAAGATTTTGTTGACAAAATTACTCGGACTAATAGGTCTCATGTCGAAAAGGAGTTAATGATATCCTTTTTTGGCAATAAGACCAGATTAGTATGAGTGATAAACTTGGGTAATTCAAAGACTACATAAAAAAAACTCTTACCATATCGGAATATCTTTCCCAATTATATGCCAACAAGTTTGATAAAAAACTCCAGTAAAGCCATCAGGTCCTCCAAAGACTATCCCCATTAAGATTGATGATCACCTTTTTCACTTCTTCCTCTACTGGCATCTCCGAGGTCCTACTATTTTGCTCCTCTTGGATAATCGGTTGGTACCCGATCCGAGAATTTCAAAATCAAAGATTCTTCTTCTCTAGTAAATTGCTCGAAAATTATCTTATAGCTTCAACATTTATTTCCTCCTGGTTTTCCAACCATATGCCCTGTTGATCCTGAATTCTTCTTTATTGAAATCTCTTCCTTCTCCCTTGGACATAAGCATGAAAGAATTTTGTATTCCTATCACCATCCTGAAACCATTGCATTCCATCCTTTTGTTTCAAAAATTCCTCCTCAAGATGAAGGTATCTATTCATATCTGCTTGCACCCTATATAGTTTCTCTCTTTTATTAGGGGTAAGTTGAAGTTCAAATTGAATCTCATGTACCTTGATCACTTCCTCTAAAGTCTCAATATCTTGGAAAATATTTCCAAAAGTATCCTTACTCCATTGAACTAAAGCATCCTTAACCTTTTTCAGCTTGAAATGAAAAGGAGTAAATGGATTTGCCAGAAAATTAGTAGTGTAGTGAGTTCTTACCAAATCTAGGAAAGTTTCATTTTTAACCCAAAAATTAAGAAACTTAAAAGGTTTCTTAATTGGTATTGTGCTCCCGGAATATGAAATCAAAAGAGGGGCATGATCTGAGCCATTTCTAATCAAATGATTCACCTCAATGCCTGGAAAAACTTGTTGCAATCTCAAATTACCTAAACATCTGTCTAATCTTTTTATAATGCAGTCATCCCCACTTTGCCAATTCCACCATTTCAATATTCTATCTCACAATTCTTCATACACACTTTAAAATCTTGAATTTCATTTGCCCCAACTGCTAGACCCCCATACTTCTCTTTCTCAGACATAATGACATTAAAGTCACCTGCTATCATCCATGGTCTATTAATATTAGTAGCCAAATCTTCTAGACTATCCTATAAATCCAATCTCTCCCTATTTGTGCATTTAGCATATATCATAGATACCATTATCTCCTCATGCAACCCATTACTATTAAGCTTAACGGTAATTTGTTGCTCATGATCTGCTAAAATTTCCACTTCAAAAAAATCTTCGACAAATATCCATATTTTTCCAGATGAATTCACCACAGCAGTATGCATACCCAGTCTTCTTTTGTATTCCTCAATCTTATCAAGCTGTTGGAAAGGTTCCATTAATCCAATAAAACCAAATTAGTATTTATGATGCATCTTTATCAGTCTTTGAAAATCCTCCATTGTATTCAGTGACCTAATGTTCCAAATCAAAGCATTCATTATTAAGCATTAGGTTTATTCAAGGCCCTTCTAGTTTGATAAGTACTCCCAGGTAGAACACTTGTATCCCTTTGTGGTTTCTTCTTTCCTCTTCCTGCTCCTTTATGAAGCTTAGGTGACACATCTCCTTCCCTCATAGAAGAGACTATATTTGGTTCTAGAGATTGCCCATTCATATCCTTTCTTTTAGATTCTGTAACTAGCTGCCCTTGTTCCTGCATTGTTTGAGAAACCAATTGCATTACTATTTGCTTGTTATTTTCCTTTGCTTGATCCTGTTATTGCCCTGATTCCCTTTCCTGCACTTGGCCTGTATCTATTATTGCTTTAAGGACTTGTGCTGCTGCTGGACGGGTGTTCTCCTCACCTTTTTTATTTAGCTGGCTCTTCATCCTGTCACCACTAAGAAGGATGGTTGGACTTGTATTTTCTTGATCTTATGGTTTCAATATCTCCCATACGCAATTGTATAGACGTTGTGGTGGACGGAAGCTAAAGATGGAATAGGCCAGCTAATATGCCCAATGTTCCTGCTGCAATATGATGAGAGGCTATTACTCCTTTTTTTAGTTCCCCTAGTGTCATCTTGTGTTATATTCTCACCAGTATTACCATGTTGTATTTGTGAAATCTTATCTGCGCACTCTTTCCCTTGACTTTTCTGCTTTTGCTCCTTACTAGAAAGCTCCTTCACTGCACTACTGCTTCCTTGAAACTGTTTTTCCTGTTTGTTCTCCTGTGCTTTGTTGTGGCTATCCAAATCCTGCTTTTGTTGTGCTTTTTTACTTGCTTCATTATTTGCATTTTTTGCAACTGAGTTTGGTGTGGTACGGACTCACATTGTGCACCTTATTGTGATAATTGGTATCAACCTATTATTTTGTAGTTAATTGTTCCTCCTCATTTACCTTGTCACTAGGCACCTTTGCTAGGTTGTTTACTTGTGCAGGAACGACCTCTTCTTCCTCCTTGTCAAGAATAGCAAAGGTCTTTAACATACTAGGCTATCCACTTGCTTAGCTTCTTTATTATTTTCTTCTTTGCTTATTTCTTACAAAATAATCCCAGAACTGTCTTTAACATACTTGTTTCTTCTTTGCATCCATTCCTGTTGTCCTTGATGATTCTGTTATACCTCGCATTTTGTACATTTGGATATTCCGAGCCAATGACGGGAAGTTAAGGACAAGGTTATATTTTTTTGGTTTTGCTAAGAATGCCTAAGATGCATGTTCATCTTTTGTTGATATGGAGCATTAAGGGCAAATTTGGAATAAGGAAAATGAGAAGCTAGGAGTTGCAAAAAAATATTTCATTAAGTGGCCAAATGGCCATGTGGCCGTGGGGTATGGTGTGGACCCACCCATGGTTGGCCAATTAATTCAAGTCATTAAGAGACACATGTGTTCATCTTATATTGCAAGACATATGTCTAGGGCAAGGATGACCAAGTCAAATAATTAGTCATCTTTGACCACTTAAAGAAAAGTCTAGAGAATTGAAGAAAATTGGAGAAAATTTGGGGGAAAAATAAAGGGCACATGACCTGCCATGTGCCCCATATATATATATATATATATGTGTGTGTGTGTGTGTGTGTGTGTGTGTGTGATGCAAA